>NC_045451.1:2979403-3002868 GCF_002776525.5 Piliocolobus tephrosceles
AAAAAAAAAAAAAAAAAAAAAAAAAGTGAGTCTACTAAGAAAATGATACGCATAATTTTTATTCCATTTATTCTTAACTATATTCACATCCTGTTCAAAGACCATACTTTCAAAATTTCTGCACTAAAACTAATAGCAAATGTTTTATGACTTCCCAGGCCCAAATAAAATGATTGTTGGGGCTGGGCATGTTGGCTCACGCCTGTAAGTCCAACACTTTGGGAGGCCGAGGAAGGCGGATCACGAGGTCAGCAGATCAAGACCATCCTGGCTAACATGGTGAAAGTCTCTACTAAAAATACAAAAAAAAAAAAACAATTAGCCGGGGGTGGCGTGCGCCTGTAGTCCCAGCTACTCAGTAGGCTGAGGCAGGAGAAAGGCATGCACCCGGGAGGCGGAGCTTGCAGTGAGCTGAGACTGTACCACTGCACTCCAGCCTGGGTGACAGAGTGAGACCTTGTCTCAAAAATTAATAAATAAAAGTAAAATAAAATAAAATAAAATGATTATTGGGACCATAGCAATTGATACACAATTCCCTTGGAAAACTGTGTAATATGGTAAGAAATAGTTTCGAGGTTAGGAAGAGACAAATAAAATGTCTGTTGAAAATTGGATTTTAAGAACACAGTTACAAGTGTTTTAACCTAAAGGCTGAGTACATTAATAAAAGAGTTCCTCAACTTAATTTCTGAAATGCAAAATTAAAAAGCTATCTCAGGACGACAAAACAATTTTCACAGCCTCTATGTTGAAAGTACTTAATATGTTGACCAAAAATGAGAAGGAATTAACTGAAATTGATAGATAAAACCCTAGGAGACACGAACTATACATTTAAAATTGAAAAATGATGTTGAGGCCAGGCACAGTGGTTCATGCCTGTAATTATTCCAGCACTTTGGGAGCCCGAGGTGGGTGGATCACCAGACATCAGGAGTTTGAGACCAGCCTGGCAACATGGTAATACCCCCTCTCTGCGAAAAATACAAAAAGTAGCCAGGCTTGATGGCACACGTCTGTAATCCCAGCTACTAGGGAGGCTGAGGCAGGAGAATCGCTTGAACCCAGGAGGCGGAGGTTGCAGTGAGCCGAGATTGCGCCACTGCACTTCAGCCTGGGCAACAGAGGGAGGCTCTAACTCAAAAAAAAAAAAAAGAAAGAAAAATGATGTTGATTTACTTATGAATTGAGACTTTTCCAGAAAAAGAGTTATCTTAAGAAGCAAGACTTTGCTCCTTAACAAACTCAAAAAATAATAATTCCAGTGAGTCTCTTCTTCCAAACAGTGATATAACACAATATTAATTTGGTTCAGACACAAACTTAAAACAATAATTCAAATTAAAATATGACTGGAAAATTGTTTAAAAACAACAACATGGTTTTAGTTTCCACACTGAGCATAATTTTGAAACCCAATGGCAGTCTAGACTCTCGCTCTGCCTAAGGGCACACCTTTGTACAGGGAGCCGGTTCCCCTCGCTCTGCAGAAGCACCTTCCACCCTGACACCTTCCTGCCAGCACGTGGTGGCCTCCACTGTCCCCACTTCGCTTGGTTTCCTTCTGCTCAGAGTCAGCCCTTCCTGGGCAGTGTCCCAGGCCTCAAATAACACCTTTGGTCCATCATGCCTTCAAGTTCATTCAAATTTCTGGTCCCCAGAGTATGTGTTGTTCAGAAAGAGGTCTATTAAATTAATGCATCCTGGCTGGGCATGGTAGCTCATGCCTGTAATACCAGCACTTTGGAAGACAGAGGCAGAAGAACTGCTTGAGGCCAGTTTAAGACCATTCTGGGCAATATAGCAAGACTCTGTCTCTATTTTTTAAAAAGAGACAGAGTCTCTTTAATTAATGAATCCTTCAATAAGGGCTTTTAACTGAGAGGAGCCCCAGCTAGGCTGCAGGAGACTGTGGACCCTGCTGGAACAGCATAACCACACCTGCACATACGCACACATGTCTCTACACACCTCCGTTGTGCAGGGGTCTCTGCAGCCACAGAGGTCATCAAATCCATTAGGGGACCAGTGATCAAAGAAAGATGTGATCAAATGAATGACCGCCTCTTCATGGAGATGGCCTTCTGGGGGATAGCTGCATTTTTTTTTTTTTAAGACAGAGTCTCGCTCTGTTGCCCAGGCTGGAGTGCAATGGTGCGATCTCCACTCACTGCAACCTTCACCTCCCGGGTTCAAGTGATTCTCCTGCCTCAGCATCCCAAGTAGCTGGGATTACAGGTGTGCGTCACCACGCCTGGCTAATTTTTGTATTTTTACTCGAGACGGGCTTTCACCACGTTGGTCAGGCTGGTCTCGATCTCCTGACCTCGTGATCCACCTGCTTCTGCCTCCCAAAGTGCTGGGATTACAGGCATGAGCCACCGTGCCCAGCCCCAGCTGTATTTATTTTAAAGGCAGCTAAAAGAAGGACTTGAGGTTTTTTAGCAGGAGACATTCCTAATGCCTCCCAAGTCAGAATACGTATTCTCTGCCACTCCTGCGCAAACACACATACCAAAATACGCACAAAACTGCCTGCATTTAACTGCTATCAAATCCAAGATCTAGAACAGTACTTTTCCGCTCTGTGTTTCTGCCCCCTAAGAAGACAGAGGGTAGGTCACTGTAGAGTTCACTGTACACAGGGGATGCATATGTAGAATTCCAAGGCAGTTTACCCACACAGCCACCTCACACATAAAAATATGACTGCTGTTCACTTTATTCACCCTTTCTGCTACCAAGAACTTTAAACTATCAAAATTAAACAAAAACGGATTGCACAATGAGCAGCTTTGTTTGCCTTAAGTAGAGACTAGTTTCAAAATCAGTTCAAGTTTTTACATAAATATTCTAAATAGAGTAACAGCCGTCTACCACCCCAAAAATAAGAAAGCCTATCTCAGAGTTGTGCAGAATAAATAAGACAATGTTTCCTGTAGCTACTGGGGCAAAGGCCTGCCAATAACTTAGGACCAGGGCCATCTCTTTATTCAATGCCCTACCCATCACTCCATAATCCTGCTATTCTATGACTGTTCAGGCCTGGTTTGTCATGACTTGGAACCAGATAAGCTACCTTAAAAATTGCTCTTCTACCCCGATCAGGCCCAGCAATCAGGCTGACCAGCTAAATCTTACTGGCAAAGTTCTTTTATGCCCCACCTAGAGACCCTACATTAATCTATAGAAAATGTCTATTTACTGTATGTTGAGTTCCAACAAACTGACTGCACTTACAGCATTCCATGGATTTAACACAGATTGGCCTCTTATGACAAACTCTTCAGCAGTGTGCATTTAAAATCTCAGTTATCCATAAATCTTGATGATGTATTTCATATTAAAATGAGAGATATAACAGTTTCAGTTTCTGAGTACTTTCTAAAATAACTGAGCTAACCCCTAAGCTTTTGTTTTTGTTTTTACATTTTGAATAAAAATCGTTCTAAAATATGGTTGATCTTCCTCACTCTGCTCTCAGTGTGCACCACCCTCAGAACCCTACTCCGTCATCCCCTGTTCCTCCAAGACAACAGCTCTCTGGCCAGGCACGCACACTGCTCCCACACTCTCATCCTGAGACTAGATGCTGTCGTCACAAGTACGCCTGGAACACCTGACAGGCATCAGGGCCACTCCAAATTGCTATCACTTTAGGTTATCTCTACCATCCTTTCTCTATTTTTCCTTTTTTTTTTTTTTTTTTTTTTGAGATGGAGTCTCACTCTGTCACCCAGGCTGGAGTTGAGTGGTGTGATCTCCACTCACTGCAACCTCTGCCTCCCAAGTTCAAGCGATTCTCCTGCCTCAGTCTCTGGAGCAGCTGGGATTACAGGCCTGTGCCACCATGCCTGGCTAATTTTTGCATTTTTAGTAGAGACAGGGTTTCACCACATTGGTTAGGCTAGTCTCAAACTCCTGATGCTGCCTTGGCCTCCCAAAGTGCTGGGATTACAGGCGTGAGACACTGTGCCCGAACTCTTCTTTAATTTAAAACTCCCTTCTACCTTCTTCCCTGTGATGGGATTACAAGCGTGAGCCACTGCACCTGGTCTCTTCTTTACTTTTTCTTTTTCTTTTTTTTTTTTGAGACGCAGTCTCCCTCTGCAGCCCAGGCTGAAGTGCAGTGGCACAATCTTGGCTCACTGCAACCTCCACTTCCCAGGTTCAAGTGATTCTCCTGCCTCAGCCTCCTGAGTAGCTGGGACTACAAGCACACGCCACCACGCCAGGCTAATTTTTGTATTTTTAGTAGAGACCGGGTTTCACTGTGTTAGTCAGAATGGTGTCGAAGTCCTGACCTCGTGATCCGCCCACTTCTGCCTCCCAAAGTGCTGGGATTACAGGAGTTAGCCACCGTGCCTGGCCTCTTCTTTTATTTAAAAGTCCCTTCTACTTTCTTCCCTGTTTCTACTGTGTCTCCCACATTTGTCAGCGTTCAGGTTTTAACACAGTTGGACTGTATCAGGTAAAACTCTGAAGGGTTTGGATCCTGGAACCCTTTCTGCGTCACAAAGCCTGGCATGTAACGTGTACCTAACAAATACACGTTAATCTAGAGAGAGATTGGCGCTAATGGCTTTTTTTTTTTTTTTAACCTCTTCCCAGTTGTCTGAAGCTCCCAAAATCCATTTATCTGATTCCCACCTTTCAGTCTCACTGGTTCATGCCCTCCACCTCAAAACTGCCTACATTAGATTTAATTTTTCCAGCTTGTTAAGTACCTTTTGACTATTCTTATTTTATACACACATACCTGGACCATGTGGTGTTCCCAAGGGCTGGCTGAAATAAGTCTGCATTATTTTCTTCGTAGAGTCCCTCAGAAAGCCAAATGCTCAGACTGGGTAACAGCACCAGCCACAGGCACCTGCTTTCTTCCAAGAAGGAGCACTCACCTGTCACTCAAAAGCACCTACACTGAGAAGTAGGGAGAACCAGAGAAGACTCCTGCCCTTTCTGAATTTTACCAATTATCTATTCAAATGTATTTACTCATAAGTGGGTACTCAAATGGAAATGAAATGTAACTCATATGGAAAATTCATCCCTAACCTGCATTCAACAGGAAAAGTAATATGTTGTGAATAGCATCACTTCTATTTTTTTTTTCTTTTTTTTTGAGACAGAGTTTTACTCTTGTTGCCTAGGCTGGAGTCTGGAGTGCAACAGCGCGATCTCTGCTCACCGCAACCTCCGCCTCCCGGGTTCGACCAATTCTCCTGCCTCAGCCTCCTGAGTAGCTGGGATTACAGGTATGCGCCACCACACCCGGCTAATTTTGTATTTTTAGTACAGATGGGGTTTCTCTATGTTGCTCAGGCTGGTCTCAAACTCCCGACCTCAGGTGATCCGCCCAC
The DNA here is from genome assembly GCF_002776525.5 of Piliocolobus tephrosceles. Taxonomy (NCBI): domain Eukaryota; kingdom Metazoa; phylum Chordata; class Mammalia; order Primates; family Cercopithecidae; genus Piliocolobus; species Piliocolobus tephrosceles. The sequence continues at coordinate 2,984,770 of NC_045451.1, forward strand.
CTCGGCCTCCCAAAATGCTGGGATTACAGGCGTGAGCCACCGAACCCGGCCTGTATCCCTCATTTTTTAAAGAAACGTCAACTCCCTTTGAAATACTTGCTTTACTACCTGTAAATTTGTATTTCTAAAGAAAGACTACAAACTTGGGTAGATGTATGTTCAGGCACTACACACACATTACCCAAATTGAACAAAACCACAGCATATTACATAATAACAAAATAACACCTCAAGTGTCTATAGTCTCACTTTAACCAGAACTCTAAGAATTCTAGGTTCAGGACCTGAAAGTAGCAGGGCCTTTCTGAAAATGATCCAGCAGCATATTGCAAAGTAGAGCGCTTCCGCTGACAATGCAAAAAACTAATTTTCAATATATAGCATAATTTCTTGTTTTGTTAGCTGTCATTATTCTGTTTTCACCTCTACAAACATACAGTTTGTGTGAACATCAAAACAATACACATATTAACTTTTAGATCAAGTAGGGCTAAAAAGCGCCACAGAGAACTGTGGAGAGTCTATTCTGAGATTCTGTCCCCATTCTCAATAAAACATGCATCTTGAAAGGTGGGTATCTGTACATCAAAATATGGATACACGGCAGAGACTGGAAAGACACTGATAAATACAGCACTTGGAGCCAGACGACTTGAGGGTGAGTCTCCTTCCTGCCAAGTTATGAGCTGTGAGTCTCCAGCAAGCCGAATAAACTCTCTCAGCCTGATTCTTCACCCAAAGATAAGGATAATGATTTCTGTCCTACCTACTCACAGGGTTGTTAAGATCCAAGTTATACCATAACTGTGAAATAACTTTTAAAATACTTTTGCACACCCATCAGATGGCTACAATTAAAAAGACAGACAATACCACAGATTGATGAGGAGATGAAGTAACTGGAAATCTCATATACTGCCAGAGAGCATGAAAACTGCTATAGCCACTCTTGAAAACTATTTAGCAGCATCAACTAAAGCTAAATACATGAATAACTTATAATCCAGCAGTTCCACTCCTAGGTATATCTCCAACAGAAATGTGCGTGTGCACCAAAAAGCCATGTTTAAAACATTCACAGTAGCCCAATTTATAATAGCAGCAACAAAAAACACCACAAATGCCCTCCAACAACAGAATGGGCAAATATGTTGCAGCAGATTTTATGATGGAATACTAACAAACAGTGAGAATGAGCAAACTTCTGCTCTACACAAAAACATGGATGAATCTCACATTTTTACCAAAAGAAGCCAGATGTAAGAAAACAATCTGTATGGTTTCATTTTATTTCAAAAGTTCAACAAGCAGGCAAAACTAACCTATTCTGTTAGAAATCAGGAAAGTGGCTAGTCGCAATGAGGAGGGTCCTTATCGGGATGGAGCACAATTAAGATTTCTTAGGGTGCCACTGTCTTCTTTTCTTTTTTTTTTTTTAAGATGGAGTCTCGCTCTGTCACCCAGGCTGGAGTGCAGTGACAGGATCTCGGCTCACTGCAAGCTCCGCCTCCCGGGTTCAGGCCATTCTCCTGCCTCAGCCTCCCGAGTAGGTGGGACTATAGGCCCCTGCCACCACGCCCAGCTAATTTTTTTTTATTTTTAGTAGAGACGGGGTTTCACTGTGTTAGCCAGGAGGGTCTTGATCTCCTGACCTCATGATCTCCCGTCTCAGCCTCCCTTTTAGCTGGGATTACAGGTGTGAGCCACCGTGCCTGGCCAGGTGCCACTGTCTTCTTTCTTAATCTAGGTGCTGACTATGTAAGTGAGTTCTCATTGTGAAAAATTCATTGAACCAACCACAATTTCTGTTCTTCTCTGTGTGTTACATATCAACATAGTTTACTCAAAGGTAAAGTGCTATAATACATAACTTTCTTTTCTCTTCCTGTCTTTTCCTCTAGATTGGGGGTCAAGTAACTATGGCCTAGCCTTTTTGGTACACAAAGGTTTGCTGAAACTCAGGCATATAGCAGATCTGAGTGATTACAACAGAGGCCGTACAACCTACAAAGCCTAAAACATTTACCATCTGACCCTTGGCAAGAAAGAGTACTTGCCAACTCCTGCACTAAATTGTAAACTGTGACTCCATCTGGAATCATAGCCATCACGACTGCAATCCTTGAAATTTCCACGACTTTCCACAGGTCACAGCACTCCTCCCACCACAGTGAAGTCCCTGGGTGATAAAGGCATTAAAGGTTTATATGCACTAGGCATTATTTTCCATAGTAAAAAACTCTAATGTTTACTTAACCACAATCTCCCTAAAGCTGATAAGGCCCTTTGTCTTAGTCATGGGATAAAAAGACCGGTTGTTCTCCTAAATAATAATTTTATGAAAATTAACACAATAAAGACAGTTGTCTCTTTCTCAATTCTGTGCCCAAGACCAACATACTTCACTCCACGTTTTTAACCCATCCACTGAATGTTCTCTGCCAAGCATCTTCAAGCTGATAAATGTGATGATGATGAGTATTTGAGCCTAGTTTGCTGCCCAATGATGCAAAAGTATATATTTTCTAAAAATGTGCAGTGTCTTCTAAGTATGACATGTACCACCAGCAATTTGTGAGGTGACATTAAGTGACACACAAATAACTAATTCTAATGGCTATCTATTCATCTTAATGTGTCTTGACATAAAGTATCATTGACACATCAAAACAGTATGATACATTGGCAAAAGGACAGAGACACTAGTGAGAGTTCAGAAGTAAACACATATATTTATCATCCATTGATTTTTGACAAGAATGCCAGTACCATTCAATGAGGCAAGAACAGTCTCTTCAATAAATAGTTCTAGCCGAAGTGGATATACACAGGTTAAAAAATGAACTCAAAGCCGGGTGTGGTGGCTCAAGCCTGTAATCCCAGCACTTTGGGAGGCTGAGGCAGGTGGATCGACTGACATCAGGAGTTCAAGACCAGCCTGGCCAACATGGCGAAACCCTGTCTCTACTAAAATAACCAAAAATTAGCCGGGCATGGTGGCACACATTTATAATCCCAGCTACTCAAAAGGCTGAGGCAGGAGAATTGCTTGAACCCAGGAGGCAGAGGTTGCAGTGAACCGAGATTCCACCACTGCACTCCAGTCTGGGCAACAAGAGTGAAACTCTGTCTCAAAAAACTTTGAAAAAAGAAAACAAAAAAAAGAATTCAGACCTTCACCTCATACCATATACAAAAATTAAATCAGATCAAAGACTTCAATTTAAGGACTAAAACTATAAATCTCCTAGAAGAAAAACATAAGGGACAAGCTTCATGACTATGGATTTGGCAACAGTATCTTAAATTTGACACGAAAAGCTACAAATAACCAAAGGAAAAAAACATAAATGGCACTCTGTTAAAATTTAAAAAAAAATAAAAATAAAAATAAAAAAATAATAATAAATAATAAAATAAAATTTAAAACTTTTGTGAACGCTGGGCACGGTGGCTCATGTCTGTAATCCCAGCACTTTGAGAGGCTGCGGGGGGCGGATCACTTGAGGCCAGGAGTTCGAGACCAGCCTGGCCAACATGGGAAAACCCCATCCCTACTAAAAATACAAAAATTAGCCAGGGGTGGTGGCACACATTTGTAATCCCAGCTTCTCCACAGGCTGAGGCAGGAGAATCGCTTGAACCTGGAAGACAGAGGTTGCTGTGAGCTGAGACTGCACCACTGCACTCCAGCCTGGGCATCAGAGCAAGACTGTGTCTCAAAAAAAACAAATAAATGAAAATAAAACCTTTGTGCATCAAAGGGCACCAGCAAGAAGGAGAAAAGGGTCAGGCATGGTGGCTCACACCTGCAGTCCCAGCTACTTGGGAAGCTAAGGCAGGAGGATAATTTGAGGCCAGGAGTTTAAGGGCAACATAGCAAGATCCTTTCTTTAAAAAATAAAACATAAAAATTTAGCCAGGCATGGTGGTGGGCACCTGTAGTCCCAGTTACTTGGGAAATTGAGGCAGGAGAATCACTTGCACCCAGGAGTTTGGGGCTGCAATGAGCTATGCTCGCACCACTGCACTCCAGCCTGGGCAACTGAAAGAGTGAGACCCTGCCTCAAAGAAAAAAAATTATAAAGACTGTACCGGGCAGGCGTGGTGGCTCAGCCTGTAATCCCAGCACTTTGGGAGGCCAAGGTGGGTGGATCACAAGGTCAGAAGTTCAAGACCAGCCTGGTCAACATGGTGAAACCCTGTCTCTACTAAAAATACAAAAATTAGCTGGGCGTGGTGGCGGGCGCCTGTAAGCCCAGCTACTCAGGAGGCTGAGGCAGGAGAATGGCTTGAACCTGGAAGACAGAGGTTGCTGTGAGCTGAGACTGCACCACTGCACTCTAGTCTGGGCAACAGAGCAAGACTTGGTCTCAAAAAAACAAAAAAAGAAGTACAAATAGCAGGCTAATGAATGGAGAGGTATAAATGGCACTTAAAAATACTTTATTGAGCCAAAAGAAGGCAAGAAAGGGCCGGGCATGGTGGCTCAAGCCTGTAATCCCAGCACTTTGGGAGGCCGAGACAGGCGGATCACGAGGTCAGGAGATCGAGACCATCCTGGCTAACACGGTGAAACCCCGTCTCTACTAAAAACTACAAAAAACTAGCCGGGCGCGGTGGCGGGCGCCTGTACTGTAGTCCCAGCTACTCCGGAGGCTGAGGCAGGAGAATGGCGGGAACCCGGGAGGCGGAGCTTGCAGTGAGCTGAGATCTGGCCACTGCACTCCAGCCTGGGCGACAGAGCGAGACTCCGTCTCAAAAAAAAAAGAAGGCAAGAAAGAAAGGGAAATATAAAATGATGAATCAAGTAGAAAACTACGTCTCAAAACAGCCTTAAACGTACTTAAAATCAGCATATCAGTTAAAGATAAAGATCATTAGGCCATACTTAGAAAAACTTAACTATAGGCTGCTTGCAAGAGATACAACTTACATATAAGGATAGAAAGACAAAGTAAAAGAATTGAAAAAGAAATAACTGTTAGAACACTAACCAAAGCAGTCATGATGTAGGTGTACCAATATCGAACAAAGGAGGCTTTAAGGCAAAAATCATTACTAGATATAAAGTGTGACTTACTTCATAATGATAAAAGGGTTACTATACCAGAAAAATATAAGATCTTTAAATTTGTATGGTTAAAAATGTAGCTCAAGATATAAAGATTGACAGAATATAAGAATAGACAAATTCACAATCATAGGAGAACTTAATATTTAATACACTTTTCTGAGTAACTGACAGAAAAAAAAGATACACGTTCTTATCAACTGCACATGGAACATTTACCAAATAAAACCACATAACATGAAAAGACCCAAGAAGTTTTCAAATAATTAAGTAATTCAAGGTAAGTTCTCTGACAACAATTCAAGTAAACTAGAAATCAATAACAATGAAGGTAATTTTAAAATTAGGCCACATCTTTTTCAATAACTTATGAGAAATCACAATAGAAATCAGAAAATAATCTTGAACTTACTGAAGACAAGAATAAACCATATCAAAACTTGGTGGATGCAGTTAAAACTGTAGAAATGCCAATAGCCTTAATACCTACAACCTTAAATGTATATATTAGAAAATAAGAAAGGCTGAAAATTAGTTAAGTATCCATATCAAGAAGATGAGAAGAAAAACAAATAAATCAAATAAAATAAAATGTAGGTACAGAACCGGAAGCGGCGTGTATGTAGTTCTCTTCCCTTTTGTGGCCATGACTGAAGCGGGAGCAGCCAAAATGAAGTTCAATCCCTTTGTGACTTCTGACCAAAGTAAAAACCACAAAAGGCATTTCAATGCACCTTCCCACATTCACAGGAAGATTTTTGTCTTCCCTTCTTTCCAAAGAGCTGAGAGACAAGTACAATGCTCGATCAATGCCCATCCAAAAGGATGATGTTCAGGTTATACAAGGACACTATAAAGGTCAGCAAACTGGCAAAGTCGTCCGGGTTTACAGGAAGAAATATGTCCTCTACATTGAACGGGTGCAGCGGGAAAAGGCTAATGGCACAACTGTGCATGCAGGCATTCACCCCAGCAAGTGGTTCTCACTAGGCCAAAACTGGACACAGACCGCAAAAAGATCCTTGTACGGAAGGCCACATCTCGCCAAGTAGAAAAGTAAAAGGGCAAATATAAGGAAGAAACAATTGAGTAGATGCAGGAACAAAGTAGTCTTATATACAAGCTTTCATTAAAACCTGAAATGAAAAAAAAAACCCTAAGGAAAATAGAAGGAGGAAAATGATAAAGGGAAGAAACTACTGGTATGTAAAACAAACATCTAAATCAAACTGAAAGTCCAAACTTGGTTCTTTGAGAAGACTGTTAAAATTGATAAACCCTGTCATGACTAAGAAAAAAAATAAGAAAAAGCACAATCTCCATCATCAGAGAAAAGAGGAGGGTCATCACTACAGAGCCTACAGTCATAAAAAGATAATGAGAGATACTTATGAATAATGTTCTGTCAATAAATTGTAAAATATACCAAAACTGACACAAAGTAAAATTTTAAACTTCAGTTGTCTCATATATACTAAAGAAATTGAGAACTAGATGTACCATATGACCCAGCCATCCCACTACTGGGTATATACCCAAAGGATTATAAATTATTCTACTACAAAGACACATGCACACGTATGTTTATTGCAGCACTATTCACAATAGCAAAGACTTGGAATCAACCCAAATGTCCATCTGTGACAGACTGGATTAAGAAAATGTGGCACATATACACCATGGAATACTATGCAGCCATAAAAAAGGATGAGTTTGCGTCCTTTGTAGGGACATGGATGCAGCTGGAAACCATCATTCTTAGCAAACTATCACAAGAAGAGAAAACCAAACACCGCACGTTCTCACTCATAGGTGGGAACTGAACAATGAGATCACCTGGACTCGGGAAGGGGAACATCACACACTGGGGCCTATCATGGGGAGGGGGGAGGGGGGAGGGATTGCATTGGGGAGTTATACATGATATAAATGATGAATTGATGGGTGCTGACGAGTTGATGGGGTGCAGCACACCAACATGGCACAAGTATACATATGTAACGAACCTGCACGTTATGAACATGTACCCTAGAACTTAAAGTATAATAAAAAAATTAAAAAAAAAAAAAAAAGAAATTGAATCTGCAATTTAAAATTTTCCCCAAAAGGCCTAGGCATGATGGCTCATGTCTGTAATCCCAGCACTTTGGGAGGCCAAGGTGAGAGGACTACCTGAGCCCAGGAGTTTTCAAGACAAGCCTAGACAACGTGACAAGACCTCATGTCTATTTTTTTACATTATTTTAAAAATTAAAAATATAAAATTTCCCCAAAGAAATCTCAAAGACCAGATGATTCTAACGGGGAATTCTACCAAAGATTTAAAAACAATATAATGTCAACCTTATTATAAACTCTTACAGAGAAAAGAAAATAAAGGAAGACTTTCCAACCTATTTTATGAAGCCAGGAAAATACTGATATCAAAACTTGAGAATGGCAATATAAAAAAATAAAACTGTAGTCCAATGTGGCTCATAAACACAGATATAGAAAGCATAAAGTATGTACAAATCAAATCCAGATATACAAAAAAGAATAACATCACAACAAGTTTGCTTGTATCCCAGGGACACAAGTTTGACTTACCATTAGAAAAATCAACATTTTCCACCCTATCAACAAAATATAAGAGAAGAATCACATGATCACCACAATAAATACAAAACAAACATGATAAAATTCAAGACCCATTCATGATAAAAAACACTTAGCAAAACAGAAATAAAACTTATGTAATCTGATAATATCTACCTCCACCCCCCCAAAAAAAGCCCACAACAAGCACCCTAGTTAATAATATAATTTTCCTCCTGCAGTTGGGAACAAGTCAAGAATGTCCCTTATTCACCACATTCATTCACCATTATAGAAGAGATCCTGGCCAGTACAATGAGCCAGAAAAAATAGTAACGAAAGTGATGAAAATTAGAAATGAAGAAATAAAACTGTCAATATTTACAAATATGATTATAGAAAAAATTCCAAAAGAGTCTACAAACTATCACAAATAATAAATATGTAAAAGACTTTCGATACGATATCAATTTTTAAAATCCAATTGTATTTCTATAAACAAGCAACATACAGAAAATGAAATTTTTAAAATACCATCAACAATAGTTTCAGGAAATATCAAATATCTAGGAGTAAATTTAACAATATTTGTATAAGTCCTCTATCTTGAAGTCCCAAAACATGACTGAGATGATAACGAGGAAAGAAATGATTGGAGAGATTGTGTTTAGATTCAAAGACGCAAGACTGTAAAGACATTAGCTCCACCCACATTATCTATATAGTCAATATAATGTGATCAAGATCCCAGAAAGTTTGTTTAATGAAAATTTATATGCTTATCCAAAAAGCTACATGAAATTGAAAAGACCAACAATTGTCAAGATGATCGCAAAAATTAAAAACTAAATGGAGGACTTACATTTCCCATACTAGACACCAAGACTCGGAATAGCATAATTAAGACAGCGTGAAATTGACTAGCCAGGAACAAAAAAAACAATGGAAAAGAATCAAGTACAGAACAATTCTTTGCCTGATTTGCAGCCACATAAAAAGACAAAAATGGTATTTCCAATAAATACTGCAGATTAATTGGATAACTATATGTAAAAAAAAAAAAAAAAATCCTGCCCTTTCCCTCTTCAAATCACATTCAGATGAAGTGTCAATCTAAGGTGACACATATGGCTGGGTGCGGCAGTTCATACCTGTAATTTCAGCACTTTGGAAGGCCAAGGTGGGCGGACCACTTGACGCCAGGAGTTGGAGGCCAGCCTGGCCAACATGGTGAAACCCCATGCCTACTGAAAATACAAAAAATTAGCCAAGTGCGGTGGTACGCACCTGTAATCTGAGCTACTCAGGAGGTTGAGGTACAAGAATCACTTGAACCCAGGAAGCAGAGGTTGCAGTGAGCCAAGATCACACTGCTGCACTCGAGCCTGGGGGACAGAGCAAGACCCCCTCTCAAAAAAATAAAATAAAGATGTAAAACAATAAAGCCTCTAGATGAAAACATAGGAAAATATTACAGTGGTCAAATATTATTTAAATAGATCCAAAAAGTACTAAAGAACTGACAAACTGGTATTAAGAACTTGTTTAATTGATTAGAGCGTATCTTTAAAAGAGTGAATAGGAGACTACAAAAAACTCATCCAGAGTATATAAAGAACTCCTATCCATCAGTAATAAAACAACATACAGCCCTTCACCAAAGAAGATACACAGATAGCAAATAAGCCTATGAGAAGATGCTCAACATCATATGTTGAAAATTATGTTGTTGAAATATTATCGTATTGTTGAAAACACATGATAGAAATTGCAAATTAAAATGAGATATCCAGTACACTCCTAACAGAATGGCTAAAATCCAAAAAACTAATTAATCCCAAATGCTGATTAGGATGTACAACAGAAAGTCTCATTCATTCCTGGTGAGAATACAAAATGGTACAACCACTTTGGAAAACAGCTTGGCAGCCTGTTAGAAAAAACTACATAGTTTTCCCATACAATTCAGCAGCCACAGTCCCCGAGATTTACCCCAGTGACTTGAGAACTTACATCCAACACTAAAGAGCACACTAATATTTATAGCAACTTTACTCATACTGCTAAAAACTGGAAGCAACCAAGATGTTCTTCAAAATGTAAGTGGATAAATGTGATACATCCATACAGTGGAATATTATTCAGCAACAAAATGAAATACCTATCAAGCCTTGAAAAGACACAGAGGAATGCAAATGAATGTTGCTTACTCAAAACCAATCTGAAAGGTTGCATACTGAATGCTTCCAACTATGTGACATTCTGGGGAAGGCAAAACTGTAAGGACAATAAAAATATCAGTGCTTGCCATTGATTGGGGAAGGGATGGATGAATAGATGGAGCAAAGGGCAGTGAAACTATTCTGTATGACACTGTACGGCAGATATGCATTTGTCCAACCCATGGAATGCACAACACAGAAAATATATCCTAATGCAAACGATGGGCTTTAGTTAATAACAATGTATCAACATCGGCTAAACTTATTACACTAACGCAGGATGTCACTAATACCAGAAACTGTGAGGAGAGACAGAAGGTGTCTCCATACTATCTGCTCCATATTATCTGCTCAATTTTGGGTAAGCATGAAACTGCTCTAGAAAAGAAAGCATTAATTTTAAAATATATATGTCCCAGTAGAAAAACAGGTCAAGGTCTTCAACAGAGCTTAGCAAAAGAGAACAAATGGCTGACAAACATAAAAACCGTATTAGCATAGAACTCAAAATAAAAATCAAAATGAGATACCACTATACATACCAAAACAGCTAAGCAATAAAGGGACAGACCAAACTTGTCCAATCCACAGTCCACATGCAGCCCAGGATGGCTCTGAATATGGCCCAATACAAATTCGTAAACTTGCCTAAAACATTATGAGATATTTTTTGCAATTTTTTCTTTTTTAACCTCACCAGCTACCATTAGTGTTAGCATATTTTATGTATGGCCCAAGACAGTTCTTCTTCCAGTGTGGCCCAGGGAAGCCGAAAGACTGAATCCCCCCGGAGAGGCGATACTAAGTGCTACTGAGCCTGCGGAACAAATGCTTGCACGTCCCCTGCTGGTAGGCGAGGAAGCCGGGACTGTCACTGGGAGAGTGGCTGGCTGTATCCACTGTGGCCCAGAAATACATAAAAGTTTGTAGCAACACTTATTCAAAAGAGCCAGAAACTGGAAATAACCCAAATATCAAGAGGAGAAAAGTAATTTATGGCAGGTTCATACAATGGAATACTATATACCTATCAAAAAAACACAGTTCTGCTGCATAGCAACAGGAATAATCTCATAAAAATAAATATTGAATGAATCAAGCCAGAAAAAATATGGGTTCATACTATAAATTCAATATAGTTCAAAAATAGCTAAAGCTAGCTGGGCGCACTGGCTCACACCTGTAATCTCAGCACTTTGGGAGGCCAAAGTGGGTGGATCACGAGGTCAGAAGATCAAGATCAGCCTGGCCAATAGGGTGAAACCCCGTCTCTACTAACATGCAAAAAATTAGCCCGGCGTGGTGGCACGTGCCTGTAATCCCAGCTACTCAGGAGGCTGAGGCAGGAGAATCAAGTGAACCCAGGAGACAGAGGTTGCATTGAGTGGGAATTGCACCACAGAACTCCAGCCTGGCGACAGGGTGAGACTCCATCTCAAAAAAGAAAACCCGAAACAAAAACAGGTACAGCTAACATGTGGTATCAGAAGCCAGGACAGTGCGGGGAGGGCCAGTGACTGCGAGGGGCACAAACGCTCTGGCTGCTGGCTCCACAGGAAAACTCATGAAGCTCCTCACCTACAACTTGTGCACTTTCCTAGGCAGATGTTTTTTGCGAATAAAATAGTTACTTAAATGTAACAACAAAGAGGTTTCAAATAAAATACACATTTCTGGCTTCTCTTAGCAATCCTAAGCTAGCTGGGTGCAGTGGCTCATGCCTATAATCCCAACACTTTGGGAGGCCGAGGCAGGGGATCGCTTGAGTCCAGGAAGTTGAGACCAGCTTGAGCAACATGGCAAAACCCCATTTCTACCAAAAATACAAACATTAGCCAGGCATGGTGGCGCAAGGGTATAGTCCCAGCTACTCAGGAGGCTGAAGTGGGAGGATGGCTTGAGCCCGGGAGGCAGAGATTACAGTGAGCTGAGATCACGGTACTGCACTCCAGCCTGGGCGCAAAGCGAGACTCGGTCAAAAAAAAAAATCCTCCCCCAGGAGATTCCATAATGCTGAGCTGTCAAGGGTGAGAACCATGCACCAGGCCTTGCCATGATACTTCATGTGAAGAAAAGTTCTATAACAAAAAACAGCTTGAAAAACACTGCTACTTTCTTGAAAGCAGAGACAAATTATCTCTGTACACACAGAAAACGTAAAGGCGTGAAATATAAAAAGCATTCCAAAAGTATGGAATTGACTTTATTTAATAAGGAATTATGGTTTACACTAAAGCTTTTCCCAAGCTCGTTTTGTATGAAAGACCAAGGTTTTGAACCCATGTGATATCACTACTTAATGCCAGGATTACAAAATATTTAGAGGTTATCTAATCACACTTCCTTCAAAATACTGAATACTCCACAGTGGCTCACACATGTAATCCTAACACTTTGGGAGGCCAAGGCGGGCAGATTGTCTCAGCTCAGAAGTTCAAGACCAGCCTGGGCAACATGGTGAAACCCTGTCTCTACTAAAATATAAAAAATTAGCTGGGCATGGCGGCATGTGCCTGTGGTCTCAGCAACTTGGGAGGCTGAGACTGGAGAATTGTTTGAACCCGGGAGGCGAAGGTTGCAATGAGCCCAGGTCACGCCACTGCACACCAGCCTGGGCAACAGAGCAAGACTCCGTCTCCAAAATAAATAAATACTCCAAATTTCTGCCTACCTAAAAAGTTCAATTATGGAAAGTGGAGGGTTTCATCCTTGGATACATACCTAATATTATTAGAAAGTTACTATTTTAAGCAGAAGCTGTCTCCCTGAAGCAAGTAAGTACTCCACTGTTACCATAAGCCTAAGGGTATTACAGCTCTGGCTACCTCCTGCCTCTTAAAAAGGTAAAGTTTAGTGGGACAAGTGGCTCACACCTGTAATCCCAGCACTTTTGGAGGCCAAGGCAGCTGGATCACCTGAGGTCAGAAGTTCAAAAACAGCCTGGCCAACATGGTGAAACCCCATCTCTACTAAAAATACAAAAAATTAGCCAGTCGTGGTGGCATGCACCTGTAATCCTAACTACTCGGGAGGCTGAGGTAGGACAATCACTTGAACCCGGGAGGCGGAGGTTGCAGTGAACCAAGATCGTGCCACTGCACTCCAGCCTGGGCGACAGAACAATACCTTGTCTCAAATAAAAAAAAAAAAGGTAAAGTCCTACTACCCCTAGCTTACGCTGGTGGTGCCCTCCCCTTGGACTCTTTGAATTCATCCAAGAAAACCGAAAATTCCTGAACTGGTAACCTAATCAGGAAAAGACTTGTTTATCCATTGGACTCATAGTCTGCCTGCCTCCGCTCTCTGGAAATGAACTAAGTATTGCAAATATCCCTCCAAAAGGAAAAAGAAACAGCAGGAGGCCAACTAAAGGCACAAGCCAAAAAGAAAAATTTTGCACCATTCCATTGGAAAAAACAGATTGAAGTCATACAAGATTCCAAAATGTGGTTTCCCTCAAGGTCACATTATTGCTAAAATAATTACGATAAAGGAAAAAAGCATATCTCACTCATCCTTCTACCCCCAGGATAGCGCCAGGGACACAGCAAGTGCTGAATGAAGGCTGCCCATCGATGCCGATGAGACTCACTTCTCACGTCCTGACTGCTTCAACTAACCTTCTTTCAGTGGGCCTCTTCTTACTCATTTCTTTAGATTTCAATTTTAACATCATTTTCTCCAGGAAGCCTAGACTTCAAGTGCCCGATCCGTCACCATGAACCATTATAAGGATACCCAGAGATCATGTTTCTTGTTCAGCTTTGTGTTCCTAGACCCTAGCACAGGGCTCACCTATCACAGGAAGTGCTTTAAAAATAGTTGTGGAGCCGGGCACAGTGGCTCGTACCTGTAATCCCGGCATTTTGGGAGGCCACGGGGGGGGGGGGATCATGAGGTCAGAAGTTCGAGACCATCCTGGCTAACATGGTGAAACCCCATCTCTACTAAAAATCCAAAAAAATTAGCCAGATATGGCGGCATGCGCCTGTAGTCCCATCTACTCGGGAGGCTGAGGCAGGAGAATCACTTGAACCCAGGAGGCAGAGGTTGCAGTGAGCCGAGATCGTGCCACTGCACTCCAGCCTGGGCAATAAGAGCAAAACGCTGTCTCAACAACAACAACAACAAAAGTTGTTGAATACGGGAATTAATGCACATGCAGGGCTTTATATTTATCAAGGCAGAACGCTAAAATGCACGCCTTTTTTTTTTTTTTTTTTTTTTTAGACTGAGTCTCCCTCTGTCACCCAGGCTGCAGTGCAGTGGTGCAGTCTCAGCTCACTGCAACATCCATCTCCTGGGCTCAAGCGATTTTCATGCCTCAGCACTCCCAAGTAGCTGGCACTACAGGCGCCAGCCACCATGCCTGGCTAATTTTGGTATTTTTTTTTTTTTTAGTACAGATGGGGGTTTCACCATGTAGGCCACGCTGGTCTCGAACTCCTGGCCTCAAGTGATCTGCCCACCTCAGCCTCCCAAAGTGCTGGGATTACAGGTGTGAGCCACCGTGACAGGCCTAAAATTCATGCTTTGGACTCAAATGGAGAACCAGTTCCCAACTGCCACTCACTAACTGGGTGGACTTTCCAAATCAGGTTTCCAGGTTGGGTGCGGTGTCTCACACCTATAATCCCAGTACTTTGGGAGGCCGAGGCGGGCAGATCATTTGAGGCCAGGAGTTCGAGACCAGCCTGATCAACATGGTGAAACCCCATCTCTACTAAAAATACAAAAGAAAAAAAAAAAAAAAAGCCAGCCACGGTGGCTCACGCCTGTAATACCAGCTACTCAGGAGGCTGAGACAGGAGAATTGCTTGAACTCAGGAGACAAAGGTTGCAATGAGCTGAGATCGCGCCACTGCACTCCAGCCTGGGCAATAGAGACTCCAATTCAAAAAGAAAAAAAAATCAGGTATCCGCTCTGAGCTTAATTTCCCGATCTGTAAAAATCCCTACCTCCCTTGCAGTTTTCTTAGGAATAAAATTCATAATAAGGCAACAGAGAAAATAAAACCATCTCACTTATGAGAAACATGATTAACACAGTGACTGATAGAGCAACGTTCCTCATTTTGGTTTCAGGTCCCTTTTATACATACTTAAATGCAGCCCTCAGCTGGAAGCAGTGGCTCATGCCTGTAATCCCAAAACTCTGGGAGGCTGAGGTGGGACGATCACTTGAGCCCAGGAGTTCAAGGCCAGCCTGGGCAACATTGTGAGACCCCATCTCTATTTAAAACAAAACAAAACAAAAAGAGGCCCTCAAAGTCTTTTAGTTTATGTAAGTTGTATCTATTGATGTTTGTCCTATTATAAATTAAAACTAATCAATTTTTAAAATATTTCTTCATTTAAAATGTCTACTACGTTAACATATTTTTATGAAAAACATATCTTCCCCAAAAATAGAAAGAATGGTTTTCATTTTTACAAATCTTTGTAATGTCTCGATTAATAGAAGACAGCTAGATTGTCATATGTATTCTGCATTTTCTCTGGTGCAACCTGTTCCTGTTGACTGTGATATATAAAGGTAATGCAGCCTTACTCTTAGGGACCGCCACCACCACCTAGATTTGTGCTAAGATGTCAGCAGTTGTGCCAAAAATTGCTTTTGTACAATTAGTGCAAAAATTAACGGAGTGAAAAAGCCTAATCGTCTTAGTCTCACTATGGTATTTACCTTACAGAGTCCTGAAAACATCTCAGGGAACCCCCATGGGTCCAGGAACCACAGTTTGAGAACCACTTTGCTACAGGAGGACTGGTGTTAAGAAGGGAAAGGTTACTTTTAAGCAGGTTTGAGGAAGGCCCCTCTGAAGACACTAAAGCACCTGGAGCCACAGAGTAGCAACAGGTGTTTCTCAGACTAGGAAATGGCAAATGCCCTGAGACAAAAACTAATGTGGTATCAAGGAAAACAGAAGACTGCACGCCAGAGCAAGAAAAGAGAGAAGAGCCAGACAACGCCCCATCAACAGGATCCTGGAGGAGTGTGGGTTTCTGTTAAAGGGATGAGGAAGCCAATTGCAGGGTTTTAATCAGGGTGTGGCCATCTGATTTACATTTAACAAGATCATCCACGCTGCCGAGTGACCGATTTATTTATAGGAGCCCAGGACTAGCAGGGCCCAGGAAGAGGGCTGCAGCCCTCCAGCCCGGAGAGGGCGGCTGGGCCAGGGAGCGCCTCTGGAGATGGAAAGAGGAGGGCCCACTGGAAATACGTTCCCGAGGTAGAAGCTGCAAGACTAAATCAGGAAGTGTGTTGGGGGATAAAAGAAATGGAATAATTCTTGAGGCCTGAGGGTGAAACACCAGGTGGAGAGGGATACCATCGGTGAGATGCGGACACTGGGGGAATGCGTGCCCCACCTGTGGCCACGGAAATTTTACATTCTTTCTCTGTGTTAAGCCTTCTTCCAAGTAACTGAGACACCGCACCTTACATTATTTTTGGCAGACGCCATATTAACAAAATAAAACCAAAAAATTAAACTAACAAAATAAGGTCAAGGCCAAAACTCCAAAGTGGGAGAGGCAACAAAGACTCCCTTCCAGACACCATCAACCATTAATCAAAATTCTGAGCACTGCTGTTACCTAACTACATACAAATCTGCATACCCGGGTCACGGTGCAGCCCACATCGCTCCAGCAGCCCACAAAGGTCCATCAGGTGTGCGAACGCTCGCTGAATCGCCTGTTGACCACCAACGTTTCCCTAATGTGCACGTGTGTTAACTCTACCAAGTGCAATCACGACAAGAACTCCTGGTTTGGTGTGGCCTATGGGGTAAGTTTACATTGATTCCTACCCATTACCTCTTTCTTCCTAAGCACAAAATTAGCATAACCCTTGTAGTTTCCAAGCCCGACCTTTCTCTGGGGCATCTGTGTTCTTTGGTCACAAGCTCTTTAACGAGCCTCAGTTTACTCATCCCCAAGAAAAGGGGAACACTTGAGTCACTAAGCTAACCAGTTACAAAAAAATAAGGCAAGTCAAGGCATAACACACCAACTCCCATACGGAGTCCCAGGCGCCTACTCCCCCTTAGAGCCCCTTCAGAACCCTTTCCAAACGCGGAGCGCCGCTGCAGCTGCACGGGTGACCAGAACCAGGAACCAGGCCTGCCGGGGGAAGACTCGCGTCCAAGGCCGCAGGGGAACCACAGCGCCCGCGAGAAAAGGCGCGGCGCCCCCTACCCCACTGCCCTCGACCTGGGAACCGCGGCACCGGCGAGCGCGCCTCGTTGCCCCTGCGCAGTGAAGTCCGCTCCTCAAGCTCCGGGCTGGGGCGGAAAGCAGGTCAATTCCTGACTGCTGGAAGGGCCAAGGTTTGGGGTGGCCGGTTGTGTTTGCCTGCTTTTAAATTCTGAGCCTTTCTTCCTTGGAAAACAAAATCCGAGTTATTTTATGACTTTAGCAAAGTATCATGGCGCATAAATTATTGGGGAAAACACTTCCTGACGCCTACTGTGTGCACGGTCTAGCGCTCCCCACATAACACTGACGCCTACTGTATGCACGACCCACAGCGCTCTCCAGAAGCTCCGGGTTTAATCTACCCGGATCACAATGGCGCCTACTGTTTGCACGACCCACAGCACTCTCCAAATGCCCAGGGTTCCAGCTCCCCGGATTACAATGGCGCCTACTGTATGCACCACCCACAGCGTCTCCAAAGGCTCAGGGTTCAAGTTCCCGGATCACAATGGCGCCTACTGTATGCACGACCCACAGCGCTCCCCAGATAACATTGGAGCCTACTGTGTGCACCACCCTGCGCTTCCCGGACAACGCTGGCGACTACTGTGTGCACGACCCCGCGCTCCACGGCCTCCCTGTGGGCCGAGCCCAACGTCCCCGGGGCAGCCGGCGCCGCGCTGGGTCGGGCGGGGGCGCCGTCCGGGAGGAGCCCGGGGAGCGGTGTCCGCAGGCCCGGGCTCTAGCCAGGCCGCCTCCCCGGCGCGCCCCGCGGCCCTCCCGCCCCGGGACGGAACACGGGGCGGCCACTTTCCCTCAAGTTTAGCGCGGGCCGCGACAGGGCCGGCGGGGGCAGGGCGCGCGGAGGAGGCGGCCGCCTGCTCCCTCACCCGCCTCCCGCCTCCCGCCTCAGCCGCCGCCCGGCCCAGGAAAGTAGGCCCAGCGCGCGGAGGGGCCGGGCGGCGACTCGCCCGTATCATTCCGCCCGCGCTGCGGCCCGCCCGGCCAGTCGGCGGCGGC
>NC_045451.1:3003268-3030339 GCF_002776525.5 Piliocolobus tephrosceles
CAGCCGGCGGCAGAGGCGGGCGGAGCGGCCCGGCGGCGGGCGGCCCGTTCCGAGCGCCGCCGGGCTCACGGGGGAAAGGCGCCCGAACGCGCGCACCGGAGCTCTCGAGCCGCGCCGGCCTCGGCGGGTTCCATGGCCCGCGGGCCGCGGTGGGGGCGTTAGGCGCGGGCGCAGTGGGGGCGGGGGCGGCGCGGGGCGCATGCGCGGCGCCGCCGGGCCTTCGCGGACGCAGGGGAGCGAGGGGGTCACCCGGCCGGGCCGCGAGCCCTGGAGTTCGGCCAGGCGTGGACCCCGGGCCAGCCCCGCGCCTCTGTGGCCCGGGCGCCTAGTGCGTGTCTGCGAGCTCACGTGCGCGCGTTACCTCGGACTCCAGCATGGCTTGGAGGGCGGCCCTACCCGCGCCGCCCTAGTGCCGCGAAGGGCCTGGGAGCCCAAACCCGGAACCACCACCTGGGACTGGGAAGACGACATGGTCAGAAGAGTCGGTAATGTTCCTTTCCCTGGGGGCAGTGCATTAAAATGGACCATTTCACGTGTGTTGGTCTTGTGTGTGGTTGCCCGCGCTAACTTGCAGGAAGTGGTAACAGGAACAGGCAGCGCAGCAGCCTAGCGCCGGGTGGAGAGGCCGGCAGATCCCGGGGAAAGCGACCTTACTCTGTCACCTGGGCTGGAGTGCAGTGGCGCAAATTAAAGTGTGCAATCTGATACGTCTTGACACATGTATACACTGTGAAACCATCTTCACAATCGACAGTGAATATATGCCTCCCATCTCTAACCCGTTCCTCTCTCCTTCCTTCCCTCCTCCCCTCCCACCCGTCTGCTTTTTGTCACTAAGTTTGAATTTCTTAGTTTTTAAATTTTTTTTTATAGAGTCTGGGTCTCGCTTGCCCTGTCACCCAGGCTGGAGTGCAGTGACACTATCGGGGCTCACTGTAGCCTCAAACTCCAGCCGTTAAGCAATTCTCCTGCTTCAGCCTCCTGAGTAGCTGGGACTACAGGTGAGCACCACCATGCTTAGCTTTTTTTTTTTTTTTTTTTTAACATATAGGGTCTCTCTATGTTGCCCAGGCTGCTCTGGAACTCCTGGCTTCAGTTGATCCTCTACCTCAGCTTCCCAAAGTGTTGGGATTACCGGTGTGAGCCACTGTGCCCAGCCTGTTTTTCTTGATGTTTTATAAAAGTGGAATCGTACCGCGTATCGTCTTTAGGGAAGTGGGGGCTGTTCATTGGGCATAATGATGTTGGAATTCATCTATATATTGATAAATACTTGTCCTTTTTATTGCTGAGCGGTGTTTTGGAGTCATTCTTGCTTACTGTTTCCCACTGCAGCCTTCACTCAATCTCATCAAACATATATCTCCAATACATAAACCAAATCCAAGCCACTCCCACTTTCATTTCCCCCAGCCCTACTCTCTCACCTAGATTACAGATACAGCCTAGTACGAATATTTCCAATTATGAAATGTATTAACACCACCAGCTTTCTTTCCTGTGTGTACTTTCAGAGTTAAGGTGAGTTTAAGAAGTGTGTGTGGCCGGGTGCGGTGGCTCACGCCTGTAATCCCAGCACTTTGGGAGGCCGAGGTGGGTGGATTACGAGGTCAGGAGATCGAGACCATCCTGGCTAACACGGTGAAACCCCATCTCTACTAAAAATTAAAATAAAATAAAATTAACCAGGTGTGGTGGTGGACGCCTGTAGTCCCAGCTACTCGGGAGGCTGAGGCAGGAGAATGGCGTGAACCCGGGAGGCGGAGCTTGCAGTGAGCGGAGAACGAGCCACTACACTCCAGCCTGGGCCACAGAGCGAGACTCCGTCTCAAAGAAAAGGAGGTATATGTGTATGTTGTTTGTTTTTAAGACACGGTTGGTCTCTGTTGCCCCGGCTGGAGTGCAGTGACAGTCTCTGCTTACTGCACACTCTGCCTCCCCGGCTCGAGTGGTCCTCCCACCTCAGCACCCCAAGTAACTGGGACTATAAGTGCTCCCCACTATGCCCAGCTAATTTTTTGTAGAGAAATGGGGTTTCACCATTTTGCCCAGGCTAGTCTCAATCTCCTGAGCTCACCCACCTGGCTTCCCAAAGTGCTGAGATTACAGGCATGAGCCACCGGACCTGGCCAAGTATTTGTTTTTAATCCAATTTGATAATCTGTCTTGAATGAGAGTAGTGGCTCCCAAATTTCCTGCACTTTAGAAGAATCTGGAAAGCTTTTAAAAGTTCCAATGTCCTGTTCGTACTTCAAATCAATAAATCTGATGGGAATGGGAACCGTGCATTGGTGGTGTTTTTTAAGATCTGCAAGTAATTTTCCGATGTACAGCAAAATTTAAGAGCTAGATCATTTAGTACATTTATACAAAGTAATTACTGATATTTTTACATTTAAAGATGCCTTTTTACACTTTCCATTTGACTCACGTTTTATGTTGTTTACGCCTGCCTTGATTTCTTTTGGATTACTGATGTTTAAAAATTATCAGTAATTTTTAAATTTAAAATTTTTTTAATTTGAGACCAGGCGAGGTGGATCACACCTGTAATCCTAGCACTTTGGGAGGCTGAGGTGGGTGGGTCGCTTGAGCTCAGGAGTTCACGACCAGTCTGGGCAACATGGCAAAACCCCATCTCTACCAAAACTACAAAAAATTGGCCAGGCATAGTGACGTGTGTCTGTGGTGCCAGCTACTCAAGAGGCTGAGGTGGGAAGATCACTTGAGCCTGGGAGGTTGCAGTGAGCTGAGATTGCATCACTGAACTCCAGCCTGGGTAACAGAGTGAGACTGTCTCAAAAAAACATTATATATATTTACATATATTATATATACTATATTACATATATTTATATATAAAGCTATGTGTATTTACATATATATAGCTGATTTATATACATAAACAGCCTTTAGTGGTACACTTGAGATTATAACATGCGTTCTTGACTTACCGATGTCTAATGTAAAGTAGTAGTTTTTCCTCTTCCTAGACAATGCTAAAAGAGTTGATTGGATATTTTAGTTATTTCTCTATTTAAAACTCCACAAGACACATTACAGTTGATGTTCATTTTGATGGCCCACATATATGCCACTATCATTGCGTTTTATCCTTCTGTGACTTTCTAGGATCATTTCCCTTCCGCCTGAAGTACCCCCACTATTATTTCCTTTAGAGGAGGTCTGCTCATCATCTCAGTTGTGTTTGCCTGGAAATACTTGTATTTAATTTTGATTCTTAAAAAATATTTTTTCTGGGTATTGAATTCTAGGTTGTCAGCTAGTTTCTTTCAACATGTTAATGATGTAACTCCACTGTCATATGCGTCCATATTTTCTACTGTTTTTTGAAATAAATATTGACTGCATTTAAGTTTTTCTCTGTCTTGAGTTTTCTTCAGTTTTACTATAGTTTATCTGGATGTGTATATCTTTTTGTTCATCTTTTTGGGAATTGATTGGACTTACTAAGTGTCTGGATTGTTGTATGTCTTCGATTTTGGAAAAATCTTGGCTATTATATATTCAAATACTGCTTCTGCCCAAATAGCTCTCTTCTAACCTACCAGAGCTCTAATTAAACATAATTGGAGGCCGGGCACGGTGGCGTACACCTGTAATCCCAACACTTTGGGAGGCCAAGGCAGGCGAATCACGAGGTCAGGAGTTCGAGACCAGCCTGGCCAGCATGGTGAAACCCTGTTTGTACTACAAATACAAAAATTAGCCAGGCATGGTGGCGCATGCCTGTAGTCCCAGCTACTCGGGAGGCTGAGGCAGGAGAATCGCTCGAACCCAGAAGCAGAGGTTGCAGTGATCTGAGATCATGCCTGTGTACTCCAGCCTGGGCAACAGGGCGAGACTCCATCTCAAAAAAAAAAAAAAAAAAACATGTTGGATCATCTCATACTTTTTAAGAAAATTCTATATGATGTTTTTATCTTTTTGTTCCTTTATCGTTCTTAATGGTTTGTTCTGATCTATCCTCCAGTTTATTAAATTGCTCTGTGGCTATGTCAAAACTACTGTTGAACTTACCCATTAAGTTCTTAAGTTGGGTTTTGGATTTTTCAGTTCTTGAATTTTAGTTGACTCTTACGTCAGCAAAGTTTGTTTGGTTTTGTTTTTTGAGGTAGGGTCTTACCCTGTTACCCAGGCTGGAGTGCAGTGGCATAAACAGCTCACTGCAGCCTTGACCTCCACAGTTCAAGTAATCCTCCTGAGTAGCTGAGACTACAGGTGTGCACCACCATACCTAGCTAATTTTTTTTTTTTTTTTTTTTTTTTTTTGCTATTTTTTATAGAGATGGAGTTTTGTCATGTTATCCAGGCTGGTCTCAAACTCCTGGGTGCAAGTGACCCACTTGCCTCAGCCTCCCAAAGTGCTGGGATTACAGGCGTGAGCCACCATGCCCAGCCCAAAGTAATTTTTAAAAATATGTTGGCTGGGGTCGGGTGCGGTGGCTCAAGCCTGTAATCCCAGCACTTTGGGAGGCCAAGGCGGGTGGATCACGAGGTCAGGAGATCAAGACCATCCTGGCTAACGTGGTGAAACCCCGTCTCTACTAAAAAAAAAAAAAAAAAATACAAAAAACTAGCCGGGCGTGGTGGCGGGCACCTGTAGTCCCAGCTACTCCGAGGCTGAGGCGGGAGAATGGCGTGAACCCGGGAGGCGGAGCTTGCAGTGAGCCGAGATCGCGCCACTGCACTCCGGCCTGGGCGACGCAGCGAGACTCCTTCTCAAAAAAAAAAAATATATATATATATATATGTTGGCTGGTCACGGTGGCTCACGCCTGTAATCCCAGCACTTTGGGAGGCTGAGGCGGGCAGATCAGTAGGTCAGGAGATCGAGACCATCCTGGCTAACATGGTGAAACCCCATCTCTACTAAAAATACAAAAAAAAAATCAGCCGCGCATGGTGGGCACCTGTAGTCCCAGCTACTCCCGAGGCTGAGGCAGGGGAATGGCCTGAACCCAGGAGGCAGAGCTTGAGTGAGTGGAGATTCGCACCCCTGCACTCCAGCCTGGGCAACAGAGCAAGACTCCATCTCAAAAAAAATAATATGTTCTAGGCTGGGTGCAGTGGCTCACGCCTGTAATTTCCAGCACTTTGGGAGGCCGAAGCAGGTGGATCACCTGAGGTCAGGAGTTCGAGTCCAGCCTGACCAGCATGGTGAAACTCCATCTTTACTCAAAATATGAAAATTAGCCAGACATGGTGGTGCGTGCAGCTACTTGGGAGGCTAAGGCAGGAGAATCACTTGAACCTGGGAGGTGGAGTTTGCAGTGAGCTGTGATTGTGCACTCCAGCCTGGGCAACACAGTGAGACTGTCTCCAAAAAAAAAAAAAAAAAGTTCTGGTTCATTTTAACCTCATGAGCCTAATTATTATTCCTGATAATTCTACGGTGTGGCGCACCTGTGCGTCTTTTTCATTATTCCTAATTCTACGGTGTGGAGCGCCTGTGCGTCTTTTCTTTTTTGGTCTCTCATTTGTGCTGGTTCTTCTTGTGTTGCCCTGCCTTCTTGTTTGTCTAGATACATAAAAGAAATGACTTGGAAAATTACGTAAAAAGTAATTTAAGGTATAAGATGATATTTTTCAATAAAAGATTTTCATCTACTTCTGCCAGCTTCCTGGCATTCTGTGACCACCTTTGTTTTATTTCAGACTGGACAGCCGGCACCACCCAGTGATTCAAGGATGGCCATAGCCCAGTGCAGGGGCAGATTTGCTTCCAGTTTGCCCTTACTCCTTGGTACAGTCCATGGGGTTTTCAGCTCTCAGTGCTTAGCGGTTTCATAGGGCCCCCACCCTTGGTACTCTGGATTAAAAAAAAAAAAAAACACCTAGGCAAAAACAGTTTACGAATGCTGACTCACCTGTCTTCTCCCGAATCCTGGGCTGACAATTTCTAACTAGCTTGTGAGCGCTTCGTTGCCCTCAGTAGGAGCCTTAGTCTGATTCACCTAGTTGGCCACAACCAGGAGAGAAATGTCCTTATATCCATTCTCTCTAGCCTATGTCAACCAGGCTCCTACCCACCCATGTCACATCTTCACCCATGTGACTTCAAGGTCACAGTGATCTCCACACTGCCAAACACAGTAGTCCATGCTGGTCCTCCGACCTCCCAGGTGCATCTGGCAGCTCTCCACTTTCAGCTCTGACTTCACTGCCGTCCTCAGCCTCCTGGGCTGGTCCCCAGCTCCTCCCAGCCCCTTAACACTGCAGGGATCATTCCTGGGCTTCTGCTGTACCCACTCCTTGATGATCTCAATTACCTGCATTCACACATCTCCATGTAGCTGAACTCCAGGCTCCAGCCCAGAGAAGCAAGAAAAGAGCAAAACAAGCAAGTTACTCCCATGTGCATCAGGCATATACACGGAAGTGCTCAAAGGGGTCGTTAGAATTTGAGATCTATCGACCACTTTGAGGAGCGAGACTCCGTCTCGAAAAAGAAAAAAAAAAAGAATTTGAGATCTATTTATTTATTTATTTATTTTTGAGACAGATTCTCTCTCTGTCGTCCAGGCTGGGCTGCAGTGGCACAATCTCCACTCACTGAAACCTCCACCTCCTGGGTTCAAGCGATTCTCCCACCTCAGCCTCCCGAGTAGCAGGGATTACAGGCATGTGCCACCATGCCCAGCTAATTTTTGTATTTTTAGTAGAGATGGAGTTTCACCATGTTGACCAGGCTGGTCTTGAACTCCTGGCCTCAAGTGATTTGCCTGCGTCAGCCTTCCAAAGTGCTGGGATTACAGGTGGCAGCCACCACACCTGGCCTTAAGGTCTAGGTACCTAACTTAGTAGGGAAGAGGAGTGGATATAAAGGACACTTGTAGAAAATAAAATGACTTTTTGGAAAGATAAGAGGCTGTTTAGAAAAACAAGATAGCCGGGCATGGTGGCTCACACCTGTAATCCCAGTGGGAAAGACCTGAATTATTTTTTAAGGGAATGAATGAATACCTACTATATTAGTTGGGGTTCCCCAGAGAAATGGAATCAATAAGCTATATAAAAGATATAAAAGAGGAGACATTATAGGAATTGGTTCACATGACTGTGGAGGCTGAGATGTCCCCCATCTGCAAGCTGGAAAACCAGGAATGCCAGTGCAGTCATTCATTCTGAGGCCAAAGGGCTAAGAACCAGGAGCTCAACATCCTGGGGACAATGGAAGTCACAGCTTGAGCTAAAAGGGCAAATTGGCCCTTCTCAACCCTTTTTATTCTTCTCTGGGCCCTCAACTGATTAGATGATGCCCACCCTCAATACTGAGGGTGGCGTTTCATTACCCCATCGAACAAGCCAAAGGCTAATCTCTTCTGCATATGCCCTCATAGACACACCCAGAAATACATAAAATTAACCTTCACACTCCTTAAAATCATTAAAAAGCATTAAATGCAAAGGAAGTTTGGTTGTTGAAAACTTGCTTGTTGGTCTGTCTTAGCTCTGCCAGTTTCTGAGTCTTTCAAAAGTTACGTAGTTGAACCCAAACAACTGTCCTTGAAAAAGATATAATTGAAAGCCTCGGGGTTTTTTATGTCAAATCCTATAACAAAGCTACAGTAATTAGCTTTGAGCAGTGGTATATGCTTAAAATCCCAGCTACTTGGGAGGCTGAAGTGGGAGGATTACTTGAGCCCAGGAGTTTGAGGCAGCATAGTGAGACTATGTCTCTAGAAAAAAAAAAAAGCAGTCAGGTGCAGTGGCTCGTGCCTGTAAATCCTAGCACTTTGAGAGGCTGAGGCAGGAGGAATGCTTGAGGCCAGGAGTTCAAGACCAACCTGGCCAAGCCAATATAGTGAGACCACATCTCTGAAAATAAAAAAATAATAAGAAAAAGCTACAGTAACCAAAACTGTGGCACTAACAAAGACAGATATACAGTCCAATAGAATGGAATTGAGAGCCCAGAAATAAGTCTGTCACATGTTGGTCAATTTTCAACAGGAGTGCCAAAACCATTCCATGGGGAAAGGACAGTTTTTTCAGCAAATGTCATTAGAAAAGCTGGATGTTTGCAGGCGAAAAAGATACTGTTGGACCTTTACCTTCTACCACATACAAAAATTAACTAAAAATGGATCAAAGACCTAACTATAAAACTTAAGCAAAACTATAAAACTTTTAGAACTTACCTAAAAAAGCTAAAACTATAAAACTCTTAGAAGAAATGAGTTTTATAGGAGAAATGCTTCATGACATTGGATTTGGCAATGATTTCTTGGATATGATACTTTCAGAGGGCATTTGAACCAGAGCAACTCCATCTTGAATAGGAGCTGGGTAAAAGGCTGAGACCGACTGGGCTGCATTCTCAGACGGTTACAGGATGAGACAGGAGGTCGGCACAAGATACAGGTCATAGGCTGGGCACAGTGGCTCATGCCTGTAATCCCAGCACTTTGGAAGGCCAAGGCAGGTGAATCACTTGAGGCCAGGAGTTCAAGACCAGCCTAGCCAATGTGGTGGAACCCTGTCTCTACAAAAAATACAAAATTAGCCAGGCGTGGTGGTGCACACCTGTAATCCCAACTACTCGGAAGGCTGAGGCAGGAGAATCACTTGAACCCGGGAAGTGGAGGTTGCAGCGAGCTGAGATCGTACCACTGCACTCTAGCCTGGGCGATAGAGTGAGACTCTGTCTCAAAAAACAACAACAAAAAAGATACAAGTTGGCCAGGCATGGTGGCTCACGCCTGTAATCCCAGCACTTTGGGAGGCGGAGGTGGGCAGATCACCTGAGGTCAAGAGTTTGATACCCACATTGCCAACATGGTGAAACCCCATCTCTACTAAAAATGCAAAACTTAGCCAGGCATGGTGGTGGGCACCTGTAATCCCAGCTACTCAGGAGGCTGAGGCAGGAAAATCACTTGAACCCTGGAGGCGGAGCTTGCAGTGAGCCGAGATCACGCCATCACACTCCAGCCTGGTGGATGAGCAAGACTTCGTCTCCAAAAAAAAAAAAAAAAAGATACAGATTATAAAGAGCTTGCTGATAAAACAGGTTAACAGGTTGCAGTAAAGAAACCGCTAAAACCCACCAAAACCAAGATGGCGACGAGAGTGACCTCTGGTTATCCTCACTGCTACACTCCCACCAGCACCATGGCAGTTTACAAATGCTATGACAACGTCAGGAAGTTACCCTACATGGTCTAGAAAGAGGAGGCACGAATAATCTACCCTTTTTTAGCATATCATCAAAGGTTTCTATGAAAATAGATACAGGCCAGCGTGGTGGCTCACACCCGTAATCCCAGAATTTTGGGAGGCCAAGGCAGTAGGGTGGCTCAAGCTTAGGAGTTTGAGACCAGCCTGTCCAACATGGTGAAAGCCCGTCTCTACTAAAAGTACAAAAATTAGTCAGGCATGGTGGTACATGCCTGTAATTCCAGCTATGTGAGAGGCTGAGGCACAAGAGTCACTTGAACCTGGGAGGCAGAGGATGCAGTGAGCCGAGACCATGCCACTGCGCTCCAGCCTGGGCAACAGAGCAAGACTCTGTCTCAAAAAAAAAAAGAAAAAGAAAAAAAAAATTCAGGCCCAGTGCAGGGGCCCACACCTGTAATCCCAACACTTTGGGTGGCCAAGGTAGGAGGCTCTCTTGCTCTCTTAAGTCCGGGAGTTGGACACCAGCCTGAAAAACATAAGGAGACCCTGACTTTTTTCTTTTTCTTTTTTTTTTGAGATGAAGTCTTGAGTGCAGTGGTGCGATCTCAGCTCACTGCAAGCTCCGCCTCCTGGGTTGGAGACATTCTCCTGGTGCATTCTCAGCCTCCCAAGTAGCTGGGACTACAGTCGCCTGCCACTGTGCCCAGCCCGCCACTGTGCCCGGCCAATTTTTTTTTTTTTTTTGTTTTTTTGAGATGGAGTCTCGCTCTGTGGCCCAGGCTGGAGAGCAGTGGCCGGATCTCAGCTCACTGCAAGCTCCGCCTCCCAGGTTCACGCCATTCTCCTGCCTCAGCCTCCGGAGTAGCTGGGACTACAGGCGCCGCCACCACGCCCGGCTAGTTTTTTGTGTGTTTTTAGTAAAGACGGGGTTTCATCGTGTTAGCCAGAATGGTCTCCATCTCCTGACCTCGTGATCCGCCTGCCTCAGCCTCCCAAAGTGCTGGGATTACATGCGTGAGCCACCGCGCCCCGCCTACCCTATTTTTTAAAAAAATTAGCCAGGCATGGTGGCAAGTGCTTGTGGTCCGATCTTAAGAGACTGAGGCGAGAGGATCGCTTGAGCCCAGGAGGTAGAGGCTGCAGTGAGCCGTGATCGTACCACTGCACTCCAGCCTGGGCGACAGAGTGAGACCTTGTCTTGAGGAAAAAAAAAAAAAATATATATATATATATATATATATATATCTTCATGACACTTGTTAAAGACAGTAAGGAAGGCTTTAGTCAAGCCGGGGCATGACCTTTACTCAAGGGACCACTTTGTAGGGACCTTGAGTAGGGACCACTTTGCAGTGGGGCATAGAGGCTGGTCCCAACTCCAAATACAACAAGAAAAAGTGGGTATTTATAGCTAAGGAGAAGGTGGAAAGTCACTGGATGAAAACGGACTAAGAGGAGACATCAGAGATGAGGGGGGACTCGGGCTAAACCAACCTCACAGGACCCGCAGAGGGCAGGCCAGGGAGATCAGACATGGCCTGGCAGAGGATGGAGGATGAGGAGCCTGATCAGATATTGAGGGTGGGGGTTGTAGCTAAACTGGCTGAGCAGGACTCTTGCTAAAATTGGACCATGCAGAGATAACACAGAAGTCCAAAAGTCAGGACCTAGTTGAAAAAGCACCCAGAGGCTAGAATGGAGAGAAGAAAAAAAGAGGGAAAAAGGAAAAAGCACCCCAAGGAGCCTGAATGGAGTTAGGTGGAGGAGATGATAGTCTCTGGCGCCGCTCGTCTCTGCACTCAGCATTAGCGCTCAGCACGCCTGGGAAGCCGAGTTAGGTGGAGGAGATAGTCTCTGGCGTCGCTCATCTCTGCACTCAGCCTTAGTGCTCAGCACGCCTGGGAAGCCTACCGGGATCACAAAGGTGAAAAAAGTGCTTTCATCCTTAACCCAGTCCTTATCCACAACCCCCTCCCCAAGGGCATGACAATGCCAGTGCTCCTGTTCCCTAAACTGACCTCCGCGGGGAAGGAAGAAGAATGCTTTTCATTTGAGATGAATGGGACACATACCATGGAATGTCAGGCAGTGTGAATGGGATACAATGATAAAAAAAACCACCCCCAGTCTTAAGAAACTTGCAGGTTTTGTGGGAAAGGTAGAAGCAGCAAATACTACAATACAAGGGTAAGTGGAACTGGAGAGATCAACCCTGTGGGCTCCCTTCCAGAGCCCAGTGACCCCAACAACCCTGGATTTTGAAAGCTGATCAAGTGCAGTGCATGGGAGAGAACAGAAGGAGATGCCTTCAGCTTCACAGGTGTTTGCTGGGGTGATAGTGGCTTCGAAAATCAAGACCCCTTGGAGACTGGAAAAAAACCTACATGCAAACAATTGCTCTGGGAGTTGCAGCAGTAAAGTCACTTCTGCTTTTTATTGCATGATTAAAATACCTCCATGTAATAACTTGGTTTTTTTGTTTTTTGTTTTTTGGTTTTTTTTCAGATGGAGTCTCACTCTGTTGCCCAGGTTGGAGAACAATGGCGCAGTCTCAGCTCACTGTAACCTCTGCCTCCCGGGTTCAAGCGATTCTCCTGCCTCAACCTCCCGAGTAGCTGGGACTACAGGCACATGCCACCACACCCAGCTATTTTTTAGTAGAGACGGGATTTCACCATATTGGCCAGGCTGGTCTCGAACTCCTGACTTCGTGATCCGCCCGCCTTGGCCTCCCAAAGGGCTGGGATTACAGGTGTGAGCCACTGTGCCGGCCTTAAAGCTTTTTTTTAAAGGATGTCAAGTTAATGGAATGTATTCTGCTTCAGAAAATAAAACTCTTAGGTTTTCAAAAATTAGCAACCCCAGGATTACCAAGGGTCTGCTTACAGTTTACAGTATGTGAATCCTACTTCCTTTTCACGGTTGTAAAGACTGGGATTTTCTGGGAGCTGAACTGCAGGAGTCCGCAGGCCACCTGTTAGGACTGTGCACACTCCTCCACAAACACGCCTATGGGGGGATCCTTGGCTCTCTCCGCAGGGGTGCGTTGGGTATGCACCAGCTGGGAAGGAAGGATCTGTGGGAACAGCAATCAAAGCCAGGGCAGGCCTCCCAGGGTGTTACTGGTGGTGAAAACAACCAGCTTCCTCTTCCCTCCCTGCAGCACGGCAACCACCGCCCTCAGACTCAGAGATGCCTGGAGGAGTGTGAGCCGGCTGGCCTGTTGCTCTTATCTGGAATTCTTTTAGGCTGATGGGAGATCACTTCATTTCTTTCTTTCTTTTCTTTCCTTTTTTTTTTTTTTGTTTGAGACAGGATCTTGTTTTGTCAACCAGGCCTGAGTGCAGGTTCAGGTGATTCTTCCGCCTCAGCCTCCCCAAGTAACCTGAGTAGCTGAGAAAACAGATGTGTGCCACCATGCCCGGTTAATTTTTGGACATTTTGCAGTGATGTGGTTTCACCATGTTGTCCAGTCTGGTCTTGAACTCTTGAGCTCAAGGGATCCTCCCACCTTGGCCTCCCAAAGCACTGAGATTACAGGTATGAGCCACTGTGCCCGGCTACCCAGGAGATTACTAATTTTTGGCATAAATCCATCCAAAACTATTTATTAGTTTATCCACTCGACATTGATTTATGATTCCTGACTGCAGCCAACAACACTGTGGATACTTACCCTGCCTCAAGCTCTGTTCTAGGTCCTAGAACATTCATGAAAACTTGCTTATCTGCCCTCTGGCAGGTGAGAAAACTTTGTAAGAACTTTCAATAGTAAAAAGTATGAGAAGATGTACAACAGATCTGGGACTATTTGTAACATAAACCCGGCGGAGGATGTAGGAGCAGAAGTGGAAGGCCCTGAAGAGGGTCCTGCACACGCCAGACACGCCTCCAACAGAGAAGACACACAACCTGGCCCAGCACAGGGGCTCACACCTGTAATCCCAGCACTTTGGGAGGCTGAGGCAGGTGGATCACCTGAGGTCAAGAGTTCGAGATCAGCCTGGGCAACATGGTGAAACCCCTTCTCTACTAAAAATAAAAAAAATTAGCTGGGTTTGGTGCAGCCTTGCAGTCCCAGCTGAGGCAGGAGAATCGCTTGAACCTGGGAGGTGGAGGTTGCAGTGAGCCAAGATCACGCTTCTGCACTCCAGCCTGGACGACAGAGTGAGACTCTGTCTCAAAACAAAATAAATAAAATAAAGAAAACACACAATTCACACCACAGCCACCAGGGTGATTGTCCAGGTTGTATTTCTGCTGACATCGACCCTTCGTGCCTTCCTCTTGCTGCCCCTTCCAGCTACACCTCCCTGGAAGGCACATGGTCCACTAGACCAGAAGGGTCGTTGTATGGGTCAGAAATCAGGTTACTCTTGGAGAAAGAAACTACTGAGAATCAACCCGAAGGGAATTAAATGAACGCCTGTAAAGGAATGTGGGGACTTACAAAGCATGGGGCTGAGAAGATGCCAGCCGGCAAGGGTAGGTCCAGTAGTCAGAGGAAACTGCTCCCTGAGGCAGCGAGAACCGAGGCTCGTATGTCACAGTTGGTCACCATACAATGACCAGAACCTATTCAACCGCATCATCATCTGTTGAAAGTTAAACTGAATTTTAATACATTATTACACTTTTACTCATAATTTTAGGGTTAACCTGAAGGGCTACTCTGCTTGGAGCCTGAACAAAGAGAAGTCAGGATTAGGCTTTTGTGCAAAGGAGACATCAAATTTGGAGAACATGAATGTCTTGAGCAATGGAGAGGCAGGCTGAGGTCGCCCAGTGATTTTCCAGGCGTTCCTTAGCACGCTCAGCTTTTCTCAGATTGCGTTCAGTGGTTCTTAACTCAGAGGGATTTTGCCTCTCAGGACATTTGGTGATGTCTGGAGACATGTTTGGTTGTCACACTGAGAGGAGGCGCTACCGACACATCGTAGGTAGACAGGAGTGGTGCTGCTAAACCTCCCATAGTACACAGAACAGCCTCATGAAGAATGACCCGGCTGGGGCCTGAGATCATTGCTTTACCTGGAGGTGCAGCCAGTCAGCCAGGGGAACGAAGCGGCACTTGTGGGCTGAGCAGAGAGGGCCCTGGGGAGATCCTGGGTGTGTGTACGTGACGGCTGGGCAGAGGAGGTTGAGGTGCTGAGTCAGAGGTATGTTCCTGAAGGCACCCACAAGGGGGCCGCTTCGTGGAACTGCAGGCCTGGTCCTGAGCAGCATGGCTTGGAGCTGCCTGGACAGGCCTGCAGAGAAGGGCGCCTACCTTACTGAGGTCAACCCACACACATCCAGTAGTCACAAGGCTGCTGTCGCAACGGGCTGCCTGGCCTATCTTGTGATGATGTTTGTTTTTATACGTAATGTTACGCTTTGTTTATGGACACCGAAACTCAGAGGTGTGAATGAAGACTGCAGTGCTACTGGGGATGTGTTCTCCATTTATACTAAAGAGTTATGTCAAAACCTAAACTGTAGGACTGACGGATAATGATAATGATAATCTGTCTAAGGCAAAAATATAAGCTTAACTGCCTATCCTAATATAACAGGAAACTAAACTATTTATATTGAACTGAATTCTCCTACATTTACAGTCAGATACCTGCACCTTCCTGGACAGGCAAGAGACACTCCCAAATTGCGCTGTATCCTACTATATAATACTTTTGGCCAACCTACATGTGTAACTTACATCATTTTGAGAATACGAATGCTTCAAGTGGCATATTAGACATTAATAATTTAAGCAGTGAAATTAACTGGTACAGAATATATAGGTAAATAATAAAAGAAGTAATTAAAATCTTTGTTCCATCTGTTCATATTAGCTATACATGTTCTCAAGTCCCAAAGAAAAGATATTATTTAAAAGCAATTTAAAAAAATATTTAAAAATCAGCACCCTATAGTTCTCATTTAATAAGTTAAATGGGCAATTAATCGGTGTTTTATTTCAATAGAAGCTTATTTCAAAAAGCTTTCCACAGAGTTATTTTGTGTAAAATGGTAATTATGCCCACAATTTTTTAAATGAAGCTTTCAGAAAGGGCTCATTTTGGCCATAAACATAATTTTCATTGATGTTTCCCTTAAAGACAAATGTTTCCTTCACTGAAATAGACTTTTGGAAATTGTTTAATTATTTTTACATTGGCAATTGAGCATCCTCCTTGAGTATCCTCATTAATTACTACATTGCCACTGGTACCTCAGAAGTATCTGGTGTTTTCTTAAGTTCTTTAAGCTCTTTATTTTATTCATTTATTTAGGTTTTTTTTTTTTTTTTTGAGACAGTCTTGCTCTGTCGCTCAGGCTGGAGTGCAGCAGCCTGATCTCGGCTCCCTACAACCTCTGCCTCCCGGGTTCAAGTGATTCTCCTGCCTCAGTCTCCTGAGTAGCTGGGATTACAGGCTCACACCACCAAGCCTGGCTAATTTTGGTATTTTTAGTAGAGACAAGGTTTTGCCATGTTGCCCGGGCTGGTCTCAAACTCCTGACCTCAAGTGACCCGCCTGCCTGGGACTAAGTTCTTTAAGCTCTTAATGTAGAGTCTGAAAAGAGGGTTTCAGTCTGGGATTAAGTGGCTATTTATTTATTTATTTTATTTTATTTTATTTTATTTTATTTTATTTTATTTTTTTGAGACGGAGTCTCCTGCCTTAGCCCCACTAGTAGCTGGGACTACAGGCGCGCACCACCATGACCAGCTAGTTTTTGTATTTTTAGTAGAGCCAGGGTTTCGCCCTGTTAGCCTGGCTGGTCTCGAACACCCGACCTCAGATGATCCGCCCACCTCGGCCTCCTAAAGTGCTGGGATAACACATGTGAGCCACCGCTCCCGGCCAAGAGCCAATTATTTAATATTCCTAACTTTTTAACATATCCTAAAATACAACTCGACACCCAAGTTCAGGCGTTCGCTGATGCTCTTTTGTTGGCTGCCCTCCTCTCTCCTGCTCTGCTCCAGCCCCGCCCCAGCCTCCGACCCTGGGGACCGCTGTCTCGCTGCCGAGGAAGCTGCGCCGCACCGGCCTCTGCCGCCACCTGGCGCCCGGCCGGGGCACGACGCCCTGGACAGCCTCCCTAACAGTAAGAGCCGCGCGCCCCCGTGGGCGCCCCTGCCCCTCGCGGCGCGCCTCAGCGCCCCTTCCGTGGGCTGCAGGTCTCACCCCCACTTCCACTCCCACGTGGACCCGGGTTCCCTCCGGGTTGAAAGTAGGAAACCTTCAAGGCTCACTCATCCTAAAAACGACCTTACTCCTGCTAGCCTCCAGGAGCCCCGCACCCTGCTCGCCCTGGTCCCGGGAAGGCACCCCATCCCGCCATCCCACACCCCAGAGCGGATCCAGGGCTAAATTCTCCCGGTAGCTCCGTCAGGGCCCTGAATGACCCCCGCACACCCCTGCGCACTTCCCCGGGGCTGGCCTGACTCCTACACCTGCAGCCTCTTCTTCGCCCAGCCCCTCAGCTGCTCTCAAAATCAGTGTCCTCAAGACTGCGCCTGTCACGGTCGTGCGTGGTCCCCAGGCAGTCCGTGCCTAGACACATCCTACTGCATCGCCCAGAGGCCTCAACGGAGGGCTGTGCTTTCTTTTTTTCTTTCTTTCTTTTTTGGGGGGCAGGGGAGGCAGGGTGTTGAGCCTTGCTCTGTCGCTCAGGCTGGAGTGCTGTGGCGCCATCTCGGCTCACTGCAACCTCTGCCTCCTGGGTTCAAGCAATGTCCTGCCTCAGCCTCCTGAGTAGCTGGGACTACAGGGCCCCCCCATCACACCCAGCTAATGTTTTTAGAGATGGGGTTTCGTCGTGTTGGCTAGGCTGGTCTTGAACTCCTGACCTCAAGTTATCCTCCCGCCTCAACCTCCCTAAGTGCTGAGATTATAGGCATGAGCCACTGCTCTGGCCCGTAAAATCCACTTTTCATTGCACATCACAATACAATTGAGAAACGGTTTGTCGTTATGTAGAACAAGAGATGACACTTCAAAATGATGATTTTTAAACATTTTTGCTCAGCTCATGAGGCACCAACTTAATTGAGACTTTTTACCTTTTTACCTTTCCAATTTGCTTCAAATGCCAAAAGACCATTGAACGGTCAACGCTGAGCTGTCACCAACTTCTCCTGTAGCTGTAAGAGGATCAGCTTTGATGATTGCTGTCCATTGATCACTGTCAACTTCCCATGGCCGGCCTCTATTTGCAAAACTTCTCGAACCACCGCTGCACTGTGTGTGCCCTAGCAGTTCCTGGGCCAAATGCGTTGTTGATGTTGCCAGTTGTCTCTTCTGCATTTTGACCTCAAATAAGAAAATTGCTCGAATTTGCTTTTTGTCTAACATCATTTCCATAGTCTAAAATAAACATAAAATAAACAGCAAGTAATAAGTCATTAGCAAAAAAACATAAAGCAAGAAATGCCCATTAATGATGTATAACGTCATATTTATTTAAGAACATATTCCAATATCAAACAGCAAATTCCAACAGTGCAAAAACCACAATTACTTTTGCATTCACCTAAAATTGGAACGACACAGAGAAGACTAGCATAGCCTCTAAAAAATAAATATATAAAAATAAACTGCAGAAGGGATTATTTAGTTTAATTTGTTTTGTTTGTTTGTTTAGACCTACGTACTGGTCAGTTTTTCGTCCTCACATTTTTGTGTGTCTGACCTTCATCTGGCATCATATATCATATTCCTTCTGCCTGATTTACTGGTATATTCTTTACAAATTTTCTTAGTGAGGATGTCTAGTGGCAAACACTCATTTTGTTTACCTGAAAATGTCTTTATCTTACCCTAATTCTTTTTTTTTTTTTAGACTACATCTCACTCTGTTGCCCAAGTTGGAGTGCAGTGGCACAATCATAGCTCATGGTATCCTCCATCTCCTGTGCTCAAATGATCCTCCCGCCTCAGCCTCCCGAGTAGCTGGAACTACAGGCATGCACTACCACGCCCAACTAACATTTAAAAAATTTTATTAGAGACAAGGTCTCACTGTGTTAGCCAGGCTGGTCCTGAACTCTTGAGTTCAAGCTCCCTGCCTCCCAAAGTGCTGGGATTACAGGCGTGAGCCACTGCACCTGTATTTTGCTCTCATTCTTTTTTTTTTTTTTTTTTTTTTTTTTTTGAGACGGAGTTTCGCTCTTGTTGCCCAGGCTGGAGTGCAATATCTCAGCTCACCACAACCTCCGCCTCCTGGATTCAAGTGATTCTCCTGCCTCAGCCTCCCAAGTAGCTGGGACTACAGATATGCACCACCACGCCTGGCTAATTTTCGTGTTTTTAGTAGAGATGGGGTTTCACCATGTTGGCCAGGTTGGTCTTGAACTCCTGACCTGAAGCAATCTGCATGCCTCGGCCTCCCCAAAGTGCTGGATTACAGGTGTGAGCCACCGCGCCTGGCCTGTTACATGTTTGATCTCTTCTCATTGTCTCACAATTTCTTGAAGAGTGTAAGATGACTCTCATTTTCAAGTTTGTTAAGAGAGGTTAAATATTCGCCTAAAATAGCACAGTAAGTCTTGGAGTTGGGATGGAAAAGCAGACTCAAGGCCTCTAGAGGCCCTGCCCTTTCTTACACCAGGTGAGCAGGGTGAAGAACATACCTAGTAGTTCAGGAAACTGTGATCTGGAAATTTCATCTGAGTTCACTCTAGAGTTGTTTAATTTCACAGATTCCAAATTGAACTAAATCCTGACACTGGCCTGAAGTTTGCTAAATCAAGTTTAGCCTAAAGCTGCCTCCTAACATATTTTAAGTTCAGCCTAAAGGTTTCTCTGTAAATCTTGTGAACTACATAGCAAGTGGAGATGTAAACAGACCATAGCCTACACCTGTTTTGGCCAATCAAATGTAGCCAACTGTTTGAACTGTGTTTTGTTTTGTTTTTAGAGTTTCGCTCTTGTTGCCCAGGCTGGAGTGCAGTGGCATGATCTCGGCTCACCCCAACCTCTGCCTCCCAGGTTCAAGCAACTCTTCTGTGTCAGCCTCCCAAGTAGCTGGGATTACAGGCACACGCCACCACACCCAGCTAATTTTGTATTTTTAATAGAGATAGGATTTCTCCATGTTGGTCAAGCTGGCCTTGAACTCCCAACCTCAGGTGATCCACTCACCGAGGGCTCCCACAGTGCTGGGAATACAGGTGTGAACCACCTCGCCCAGCCTGAACTGTGTTTAAATAAGGCACATGCTGAGTTGTAACCAATCCAGCTGCTTCTGTACCTCACTTCCATTTTCTGTACATCTCTTTCCTTTTTCTGTCCATAAATCTTCCACCATGTGGGCGCACTAGAGTCTCTGTGAACCTGCTGTGATTCCGGGGGCTGCCTGATTCTCAAATCATTCATTGTTCAATTAAACTCCTTTAAATTTAATTCGGCTAAAGTTTTTCCTTTATCAAGTTGAAGCTGTCTGGAGTAGTTCTAGGGATAAACTAACTCAGTTTAGCACCTAAGCAAATAGAAATAATACGATAGTGAAAATAATACTAATAACCAACTTATAAAAAGTAGATACATAAAGTGGTAGCTAAGTCCTATCTGAAATTTGTAGTGATACCAGGCAACCTCCTCTCATGACTTTCTCAGGAAGCACTTGGCAGCCCAAGAAAATGGACACAGTTCCACATGACAGGGATCATTGGAGGGATCATGTGAGGCACAGCAAGGAATTGGGCTGGGGGTGAGGGTCTGGGGGGAAGTTAGGTTGCTAACAAGAGCGTCATATCAAAAAGCAAAGTCAGCTGCTCTGAAATAAGGAACAGTGTTATTCAAATGTAACCTCCCAATGGGCTCACCTTGCCTGCTGGCTAAACAGAGTCAATTTATCAACACAGGGGAATTGCAATAGAGAAAGAGTAATTCACACAGAGCCAGCTGGGCCGGAGACTAGAGTTTCATTATTACTCAAATCAGTCTCCCTGAGCATTAGGGGAGCAGAATTTTTAAGGACAACTTGGTGGGTGGGGGGAAGCCAGTGAGCCGGGAGTGCTGATTGGTCAGAGATGAAATCATAGGGAGTCGGAGCTGACTTCTTGTGCTGAGTCAGTTCCTGGGTGGGAGACACAAGATCACATGAGCCAGTTTATCCATCTGGGTGGTGCCAGCTTGAGTGCAGGGTCTGCAAAATATCGCAAGCACTGATCTGAGGTGCAGCTTAGGGAGGGTTAGAATCTTGTAGCCTCTAGCTGCATGACTCCTAAACTATAGTTTCCCTCCCTCCCTTCCTTCCTTCCTTTTTTCTTTCTCTCTCATTCCTTCGTTCCTTCCTTCCTTCCCCTCCCTCCCTCCTTCCTTCCTTCTGCATGACTCCTAAACCTTTCTTTCTTTCGCTCTTTTTCTTTCTTTCTTCTTTCCTTTCCTTTCTTTCCTCTCTCTCTCTCTTTCCTCTTTCCCCATTCCCTCTCCTCCCCTCCCTTCCCCTCCCCTCTCTTCCCTTCTCTTTTCTTTCGACAGTTTTGCTCTTGTCACCCAGGCTACAGGGCAATGGTGCTATCTCGGCTCACTGCAACCTCCGCCTTCCAAGTTCAAGCAATTCTCTGCCTCAGCCTCCCGAGTAGCTGGGACTACAGGTGCCCACCACCACGCCTGGCTAATTTTTGGATTTTCAGTAGAGACAGGATTTCACCATGTTGGCCAGGCTGGTCTCGAACTCTTAACCTCAGGTGATTCACCTGCCTCAACCTCCCAAAGTGCTGGGATTACAGGTGTGAGCCACCACGCCCAGCTGTTTAATCTCTTTTTAATAAAATATTTCATTGTGTTATAATTTGATTCTCCCAGCACCATCTGAGGTATACGAGCGGTGTTAGTCCAGTTTTAACACACTAGGTATACGCGTGGTGTTAGTCCAGTTTTAACACACTAGGTATACGCGCGGTGTTAGTCCAGTTGTAACACGCTAGGTATATGCGTGGTGTTAGTCCAGTTTCAACACACTTGCTCAATTCGTGGAAAATGAACAGCACGGCTGTTCTCCGGAGATGTTTAGGTCCGCAGCCCAGTGCTATTTTTCCCATATGATCTTTACCCACACCAGCTCTGATTCCAATTTTTTGAGTTTATACCTGGATCCTGCACCACCCTTCTCCAGCCTCTGGTCCTTGACATCGTTTCTTTATTCATCTGCACCAAGGACTGAGGCAGAAGTAACAATCTGTTTGAACAATGTCTACATTCAGAACATACTAGAAGATACAGCACACTTCTTACACGGATCAGCAATTCAGCGATGTTCTCTTTTCATTTTTCGCTTAGAGCTTCACGTTGGTGGGAAGCTTGTTTGGCCATAAAAAGAACTGCCAAGCACAGGTACACCATGACCCTGCAGGTTCCTGGGGAGAGGCCGCACATCTTCTTTGGAGAGGACAGTTAAATATGTCCCCTCT
Organism: Piliocolobus tephrosceles; assembly: GCF_002776525.5. NCBI lineage: Eukaryota > Metazoa > Chordata > Mammalia > Primates > Cercopithecidae > Piliocolobus > Piliocolobus tephrosceles. The sequence goes on from NC_045451.1 coordinate 3,024,819, forward strand.
GACACAACTACACAGACCCTTTTCCAAGCTCTGCAGCCATCCTCCCCACTAGTGAAACAAAATGTAGTAGACTTCTGTTGTTTAATTGCACTTAATACACCTTTTTTTTTTCTTTCAACCACTTTGAACAAACTTACATATTGTCAATAAATCTTTTGAGTTTCCATTTCTATAAAACATTCTGGGGCAGTGTACAGTACAAACTTCAGTGACACAAACTACCATTTGGAAGTATGATCTGTGTGTGTATTTCCACTTAAATAAGTAAGAACACGTAGTTCCATGGAAATGTTACCCTGTAGCAATTTTCCAGGCCTCCTAGCCTTCAGCCCTGACTAATGGCTTCAGTTCATTCTTCCAGAAAATTAAAGAAGCTGTTGTTATTCTGTGGTGGATACAAAGTTAGATAATTTTTCTCCCGAAAAGATAAAACACATAAACATTCTTATATTTGGAGGCAGGAAAATCTCATCTGTTCAATTCCTCCCAGAAATGAGAGGTTTAATGCAAGCGGAGCCTCCCTACCAGCCAACTAACTTCACCTGCCCAGGGGGACAGGAAGAAGCAGATGGACTCTTTCCTTTCCACACACCCACTCCTCCCGATCACTTTACTTTCATTACTTTATTTACTTTAGAGACAAGATCTCATTCTGTTGCCCAGGCTGCAGTGCAGTGAAGTGACCATAGCTCACTGCAGCCTTGAACTTTAGGGCTCAAGCGATCCTCCCACCTCAGCCTCCCAAGTGTCGGGATTACATGCATAAGCCACCATACCGGCCACCCATGCTTACTTTAAATTGCAGGAAGCAATTGCAGTCAATATTTTTGGGAGTGACGGCTGCTCTGTGAACCTTAAAAATTCCAACATATTTTCTTCCGTAGATTCCCGAAAGATGCTGAGAGCCTTTCACTTCACAGAAAAACACAGGTGTCAAGCCGTGTGACCCCAGGAAAAATCACGTGACCTTTCTAGGTTTCAAATTGTAAAATGAGAAAGTTGAACTGGCTGCTTTCTGAGCTCGTCACAAAGTTTAATATTCTACGACTTTTCTAGGATTGAACAATAAAACATCAAGTACTTTTTTTTTAAGAAAATATGTTGAATGATGGTTATAAGTCAATGGCCCTGGAACTCATCCATTTCTAGGGTTCAGAGTGTTCCTCTCTGCTCGTTTGATCACAGCCCAGAGAGCGCACTTGGCTATAATGAAAATAAAAACGTACTAATGATTCACGAGTATACTTGCAGCCATCTGTCTTTATGCAGATCACTGATAGCATGGAACTGCCCCTCTCCGGGGAGGTAGGGTACACAGAGGGCAGCCACCTCGAAAGAGAAGACAGCCCTCTCCAAGCCGCTTCAATCCTCAACACAGCCAGCCTATTGCCGGCCAGTCTTCATCTGGAGCCCAAGGTACATGGGAAAATAGGCGCTGTTCCTCCCCGACCATCCCAGCCTTCTCCTCCTGTCCCTGCTGACCTCAGCCCCTCCTCCCAGCGCGCATGCTGAGTGTGCTCTCCTCGCCCACCCCCAGACTGCTTGCCCCATCATCAAGACTCGCGTGGCATCTTCAGATTCAAAACCTTCTCAGGGGCGTCCTCAATTCTCCTTAGCAGACCCAGGTCTCAGCTCACACCTGCACCTGCCGTGGGCTTTGTCACAGACATGTCTGCCCACCGCGGAGCCCTCCAGACTTCCTGGCAGCTGCTCACGCCGCTTTGCCCCAGGTTTCCATGCAGCTGTGCCATGCCTGGGTTCTGCACCTCACACCCTGGGTATTTCTCTGAAGCTGACTCTCAGCGTCGTCTCCTCAAGCTCCCGTGCTATCCTCCCCCTTCCCTGTAGGTGGGCGCTCCTCAAGCTTCCTGCCTGCCCAAGCCCCCCACTGCTCCTCTTGGGTGTGCTTCTGGGAGTGCATCCGTGGCTCCCCAAGTGCGCTTCCAGTCCTGAGCCCTCCGGTGCATCCCACACCTACATTTCCAAATACCCAGGGATCCGTGCAGCAAAGTCCTACCACCACACCACAGTCATCCTGTCACACCCAAACTCCCTGCTCCATCCAATCTGCCTCTCTTCTCGCGACCATCTTGCTTGCCTGGGTGGCACTCCTTGATTCCCTGGCGAATCTGTCTGATCAGTCAGCTGGCCTGGACCACTGTTGCGGGAAACTGAGGACTAGAGAGGCTGATAGGGAGTACAGGAGGATTGTTTATTTAAGGCACTCACGAGCTTAGTGGATTCATATCCAAAGAGCTGAGCATTGAACAAAGACTGAGCGGGGTTTTTATAAGCAAACTTACAGAAGCAAACAAAAGCAGTTAATCATATGGTAGGTCACATAATCTATAGCATAGCATAACTTAACCTGTGGCCTTGCATAGCTTGTAGCTTGTAACTGCATTGGAAGAAAAACAAGAACTGGCTAAATACAGACATTTGTAAAACATAGTTATGCCTAAGAAGCCAGGGAAAGGAGTAACAGTAAAGGAATTTGTCTTTTTCCCTTTTTTTTTCCCCTTCAACTTTGCCCTGGAAGAGGGTGGGGGTGGTGGTGCTGTCTGGAGCCCATTCCTTTGGCCTTGGTTTTTGAAACAGCATTATCCTGTAACTGTCTTTGAAGTGAGCTTGCTAGGCAGAAGAAAACTTGTCCTTTTCTTTTTAACCCTTGCCTTGCCTGTTACTTTTCTTGGAGTGAATAAATGCATATTTATTTTTAAATTTCTGCCTCACCATGACGTCACTGGCATGGTTGCCAGGCTCGGCTCGCCACCTCTTCCTGTCTGGTCCTGCTGCTGCAGCCTGGTGTGACATCTGCATCCTCTTGACCCCTGGCTTTTGTCACCTCGCAAACCTCTGCTTCCAGGCTCTCCTCTCACAGTCCTGCTCTCCTGCCATCGGAGTCCCAGCTCTCCCCTTTAAGCCTGAACTTTTCTCTCCTAAGCTAAAATATTATGATGGTTTGCCAATTCCTGCACTAAGGATTTAAACATAGAACATGCGATACTTAAGACGTGCAAAATGGTAGAAGTCTTGCTACGGATACCTGCATGCCCAGCAGCAGCACCTCCATGACATGAGGCTGGAGCCCTGTGTCCTCACAGCTGCTGCAGTGCCTAACTCCAGGGCCCCTGTCCAGTCCTGTTTGCTATGCCCAAGAGTTGAGCTGTGAAAGGACGCCTGCCTGTCACTCTCCCCTGTTTTCTTCCTCCTTTGGGGACATGATCCACAGAGAGAGAGAGCTGGGAGTTTATCATTACCAGCTATTTCTTTATCCTTTGCTGCCTCTTATCTCTAAGCTACACATAGCACTGTTTTGCCTGCTTTATATAAGTGACATCATGTTGTACATATCTTTATGCATCATTTTTTACTTTTGATTTCTTTCTTTTCTTTCTTTTTCTCCTTTCTTTGTTTCTCTTTCTTTCTCCCTTTCTTTCTCTCTTTCTTCCTTCCTTCTTTTCTTTTCTTTTTTGAGACAGAGTCTCACTCTGTTGCCCAGGCTGGAGTGCAGTGGCACAATCTCGGCTCACTGTAATCTCTGCCTCCTGGATTCAAGCAATTCTCCTGACCGCAGGTGATCTGCCTGCCTTGCCCTTCCAAAGTGCTAGGATTACAGGCATGAGCCATCATGCCCAACCTCAATTTCCTTTCAATAGAGATAGGGTCTCACTCTGTTGCCCAGGCTGGAGTGCAGTGGTGCAGTCACCACTCACTGCAGCCTCCACCTCCCAGGCTCACAGGATCCTCCCCCATCAGAGTCCTGAGTAGCCAGGACTACAGGTGTGCCCTGCCATGGCTGGCTAATTCACTTTCAATTTTGTTCATTTTCACTGCTATGTAGAATTCCATTGTATACTATACAATAATCTTCTCATCTATTCTCCCGTAGATGGAATTTTTGCAATTTCTAATTAAAAATAAATATATAAATAATATTACTTTAGTTCATGTCACTGCACTTTGGCCTGGGCAACAGAGCAAGACCCTGTCTCAAAAAAAATAATCACTTTAAACATTCTTGTGCATGTCTCTGTGTATATAAATGTTCTGGAATGTAAGAGTGGACATTCTAGGGTTTTAAATCATTTTCAACATGATTGAAATAATTTACTTTCTTGCCAGCAGTGCCTGAAAATTCCTGCCGTGCATCTTCATCTTCATTTGGTGTGATTAGACTTCCCAATATTTACTAAACTCTGGGCTTTTCAGTTTTGGGAATTTCTAAGGAGGTTAAACTTCTCTCCATTTTTCTTTCCTTCTCACTGATCTGCCTTCTTATTTTTCTCTATTTTAAAAATCAGGTGTATATATTTTAATCCAGCTATTGTAATGATATATTTGAGATACTAGTATTCTATCAGATAAATGTGTTATAAATATCTTTGCCATTCTGTGGCTAATTTAGCTTATTTTGTCACTTAATAGATTGAAGTTTTGAGTGTAATGTAATTTTTTTTTTTTTTTTTTTTTTTTTTTTTATGGAGCCTGGCTCTGTGGCCCAGGTTGGAGTGGCAGTGGCGTGATATCGGTTCACTGCAACCTCTGCCTCCCGGGTTCAAGCAATTCTCCCGCCAACGCGCCCAGCTAATTTTTTGTAATAGACAATTTTGTTTTTACAGTTTTACATTTACAAAATATTTGAGCAGCTAATAAAGTTTTCATCCACACCCCCCCAACAACATTTACCCTATTAATATTATCCTGCATTTGTGTGGTACCATTATTTGTTACAATTATTTTTTTCGAGATGGAGTTTTTGCTCTGTTGCCCAGCTAGAGTGCAATGGTGCAATCTTGGCTCACTGCAACCTCCACCTCCTGGGTTCAAGCGATTCCCCTGCCTCAGCCTCCCAAGCAGTTGGGACTACAGGTGCCCTCCAGCATGCCCGGCTACTTTTTGTATTTTTAGTAGAGATGAGGTTTCACCATGTTGGCCAGGCTGGCCTCAAACTCCTGACCTCAGGTGATCCGCCCACCTTGGCCTCCCAAAGTGCTGGGATTACAGGCGTGAGCCACCGCGCCCGGCCAGCCTGTACTACTTTGTTATGACAACTCCGGGAAACTAATACAACACTCCAAAGAGAAACTTGCAAATGTGTAGCTGCAGACGTATACAAGAATGTGCTGTGCATGCTTGAACAGCAGCTCTGTTCTCAGGAGCAAAAACCTGGAGACATTTCAAATGTCCATTAATAGAAAAGTGGATCCATAAATTATGATTTAATCAGAACATAAAAGCAGCCCAAATGGAGAACATTACAGCAACATGCAACAATATGGATGAATATGGGCAATATATATTCAGCAAATAAAATGAATTTCAAAGATGGCACACAGTATGAGGTTAACTGTTTTTTGCAAAATTAAAAGTTATCAATTAGGCATTGTCTTTCTGGAATGTATACACATAGCACATACTATACTCCACCACCCTATACTACCTTACACAACACTACCCTACACTAATCTACACTACACTACCCTACCCTACACTATCCTACACCACCTTATACAACACT
>NC_045451.1:3030349-3085119 GCF_002776525.5 Piliocolobus tephrosceles
CCTACCCTACTCTACACTACCCTACCCTACTCTACACTACACCACACCACCCTACCCTACTCTACACTACCCTACACTACTCTACACTACACCACACTACAATACAGTTCTCTACACTACAATAACCTACCCTACATTACCCTACATGACACTACTCTACACTACACTGCTCTATACTACACTGCACTATGCTACCCTACACTAAGCTACACTACAATACACTACACTACAATAACCTACCCTACCCCACCCTACGGTAGCCTACACTACCCTACCCTACACTACACTACTCTACCCTACCCTACTCTACACTGTACTACACCACACCACCCTACCCTACCCTACGCTACCCTACACTACAATACAGTTCTCTACACTACAATAACCTACCCTACATTACCCTACATGACGCTACTCTACACTACACTGCTCTATACTACACTGCACTATGCGACCCTACACTAAGCTACACTACAATACACTACACTACAATAATCTACCCTACCCCACCCTACGGTAGCCTACACTACACTACCCTACACTACGCTACACCATACTACCCTACTCCACGCCACACCACACAACACTACTATCAAAAGGAACACAAGGGAAAGAACAATCCAGGGTCTGGGCAGTCAGGAGGTGGCAGAGAAGCAGCACACAGCGTGGGGAAGACATGCAAGTAGAGCAGTTATTGCCAAGTTCTCGTTTTCACATTAGGTAGTGGGTTCACAGGTGCTCATTACGTTTTTACAAAGGAACATATCTGTAAAAAGGGCCACGCGTGGGCTAAGCATGATGATTTACTGTGAAGCAAGGGTCACGATGAACTCAAGCTGGTGCACATGACTCCAGTAAGAAAAACATACAAGTGAACATAACTTAGTTCTGTTGCTGTGGAGGAAGACAGAACAGAAGCAGAGAACAGCTCGCGGTTTCTGCCACATCCCTTTGATCTGCCATTTAGGTAATTTCCAATTCCTCGGCTGTGGAAAGCGTGGTGATGACGTGACATGCATGGACTTATACAGATGCACAGCATCTCCTGAGGGAAAAGAGTAGATGTGTGGATATGAGATCCGTCAGGCCAAGGGTTTATCTACCAAGATGAGCGAGACTCACACTCCAGAAAGTGACACCCTTGCTTACACCCCGCGAAGAGCACAGAAGGTTGTCAGCTTCCCAAATTTTTACTAACACTAAGCATTACCATTTGGGATGAAAAAAAAAAAATCCTTGCCATCTTGTGCAGCCAAAAAGGCATATTTTCACCATATTTTTACTTTGCATTTCTTTAGCAACTTTTAAATTGGACGTATTCTATTAGTTCATTGGCCTTTTGAGCTTTTTCATTTGTGAACACTTGTTTGGATCCTTAACCCTTTTCTCTGGAGGTGGGGTGACGGGGCTGCCTTTTTCTTATTGATCTGTGAGAGTATTTTACATATCATTAGGAACATTGCTAAAGCGACTAAACATTAACACTTTCAAATTACTTTATCATCTCTGATGATAAACTTGATAGAAAATTTCTGACCTTTGAAGGCCCTGAACTCTTTCCCTTTATTTACCACGCCTGCGGTGTGCTGCGTGTTTCCTACAATCCTCCCGGGGTCCAAAGGCGAACATGGAGGCAGGAGGAGCCAACAGCAAAGGACTCTACTGAACAAATGTCCCCTCTCACTATCGCCCTGCTCCAATTCCCTCTTCCTCATTGCACAAAGAGCACTAAGCCTTTTGCAGGGATTAACAAGCCACACATTATACTTTAAGAATTATTTGACATTTCAATCGCCGTGAAGTGTGAAAGGGTCCTATTGTGTACAGATTCAAATCCATCATGAGCTCGCATAACGTCCTGGGTAGAAGCCTGCTTTTCATTTTCATCTATATATCACAGGCAGTTTCCTCTTGGAGTTGGAAGACAATGTTTCAGTTATGCATCCAGAAAAGAACAATTTGTGCACGGTAATCAAATCAATGAATCACTAATCCTCCTTAAACCAGACTTAGTGTCTCAAAAAGAGCCTTCAAAGGTTCCTTTCCCCACACGTTATTTAACCAGGGTCTCCACTGGTTAATAATTAAAATGAGGCTGAATGCAGAGAGAATGGATGGGCAGATTGAGCGCAACAGAGAACAGGAAGAAAAAGGAAGTTTACAAGCACGGGGGAAAGCATCTTACCCTCCTTGGAGGTGGACAGTCTGACCCCTTTTAAAAGAGAAAGCCATAAATGTTCATTCCCACTCAAATTATTTTGTAACATCTACAAAAGGATGTGTATTTAAAACATTTGTTATTTTTCAAGTAGAACTAAGGTACGTTTATTCATAGAGAAGACATTTAAGTGACTGATGCCATGAAGAACTGGCCGCATTCTTCAAGCGTGCTCTCTGTCAACACCTGCGGCCGGGCTGCAAGCGAGGGGCCTAGTTCTCTGGGAATGGCTCTTTACGCTGCCCTGTGTCAAAACACACTCTCCCCCTTTCCCTTTCACCCTGTGTTGACCAGTGCACTGGGCAAAAGAGTAAAGAAAACGCTTTTCTCCAATCATGCTAATCTAGCCCCGAGGGAAGCAATTTCTCTCAAGAAAATCCCTGTGGAGCGGGTGGGACCGACGTGGTGCCGCAAGGTGACTGGAGACACGGGAAGGGGCTGGCCATGCTGTGCACCTGCAGTGCTGAGCCCCACGTCAGAGGCGGCCGTGGGAAGCAAGGGGAGCAGCTCCCCACAGCCGGCCAAGTCTCCTCCGTCCCTGAATTTAATAACACACAGCTTCACAGTCAGGCTGGGGGCCATTGATGCTGTTTGTTCTCCTGGGCACACAGCTGAAAGAATCAAGCCCAGAATGTGGCCCCCGATTCAAAACCGCATCAACCTCCGTTCATAGATGAATTGTTTTTGCTGACCTATCAGATTGACTACAAACACCTCCAGGGGTGCGGGGCTGGCTGCCACCATCCCCAGTGTCGGATATGGCTGGTACACGAGTTCTCCAGCGTCTTCCTGGCTCCAGATGTGACACACGTGGCAGATTGTGGAAATCGCACAGAGGTGCTCTTTGTGCGATTTCCACAATCTTGGAAATGGAGACAAAGCCCTCCCAAGACACTGTATCCGCTGGTACCTTCCTCTTGGACCTCCAGATCCCAGACCGTAGAAATAAATTTGGGGCCAGGCATAGTGGCTCATGCCTGTAAGTCCAACATTTTGGGAGGCTGAGGAGGGAGCACTGCTGGAGGCCAAGAGTTCAAGGCCAGCCTGTGCAACACAGTGAGACTTCATTTTTACAATAAATAAAACAGTTAGCAGGGTGTAGTGGCTCGCACTCACCTGAACTCAGAAGGCCCAGGTGGGAGGGTCGCCTGAGCCCAGGAACTGGAGTTGCAATGAGCTTCAATTGCACTACTGAGCTACAGCTTGGGCAACAGTGAAACTCTGTCTCTAGAAAAGACATAATAGTCAAAATTCTGCTTTTTATAAACTATCTTGTCTGGGGTCTCAGCATTCACAGACAGAGACATGTAGCATCAATAGGTAAATGGAGATGATACCGTTAGAACAAAATAGAAAGGAATGCAAATATATAATAACAATTTGGTGCCCTTTGTGAATTCTTAACAACTGTGAATATCAATTCTGTCTACTTTTCTTATAGCTAATGCGTGGACATGCAGATCAGAGCAGTAGGAGAGACAAAGGCTTTTCTGCAGAGTCACATGTCAATAGCGTGCGTCCATGCGTCTCATTCTGTGGTGAGGACAGTGGACCCCTCCAGCTCTGCTCCTTGGCTCACTTGCCCCACTCCTCTAGCCAGCTTTCATTGGCTCATTTCTTCATCATCACAAATTGTCGAGTGCCTACTAGGTGCCAGCCTGGTTCCACATGCCGAGGGTAAAGTAGTGAGCAAACTGACATACCTCTGTCATCGAGGAGCTTCTATTCCAGGACAGGGAGACAAAGCAAAGCAACTAGCCAACATGAATAAAAGGACAGGGATAAGCACCGTACGAAGTATGAAAATGCAATTATGTATGGCAGATGATTGTTCACGGAAGACTTCTCTGAGGAGGAGACAGTGCAGCTAAGATTTAAGTGAAAAGGAGGCAACTATTGCAAAATCGGTGGGGGGGGGGGAATTGGAAGACTTAATATTGTTACCATGCTAAGACCATCAAAGTAATATACATGTTCAGTGAAATCCCTATCAATATCACTGTGGCCTTTTCTGAAGAAATGGAAACGCTGATCCTAAAATTTATATGCAATTACAAGGAATCACAAACAGCCAAAAAAAAGAACCTTGAAGAGAGTAAATTGGAGGACTCAGACTTATTGATTTCAAAACTTGCTATAAAGCTAAAGCAATCAAAAGAGTGTGTCACTGGCATAAGGACAGACGTAGATCAATGTTATAGAACCGAGAATCCAGAAATAAACCCATCGTCTATGGTCAACTGACTTTCCAAAAGGTTGCCAAGACTATTCCACGGAGAAAGAATAGTGTCTTCAACAAACAGTGCTGGGATGATTAGACACCCACATGCAAAATAATGAACTTGGAACCCTACCTCACGCCACGAACAACAATTCACTCAAAATGGGGCAATGGCCTAACCATGAGTGTACAAAACTCAGAGGAAAATATAGACATACATCTTCATGATCTTGGATTTCACATGGATTCTTAGATATGACACCAAAAGCAGGACCAAGAAAAGAAAAAATAGATAAATTAGATTTGATCAAAATGTAAAATTTTTATACATCAAAGGACATTATCAAGAAAATGAAGACAACATATAAAATGGGAGAAAATATATGCAAATCATATATCTGATAAAGATCCAATGTCTATAATATATAAAGAGCACTTTCAACTCAACAAGACAAAAAACTCAACTAAAAACTGGGCAAAGGACTTGAACAGCCAGTTCTTCAACAAAGACAGAGGATGGCCAATAAGCATATGAAAAGATGACAAATATTTCCTTACTCACTAAGGAAATGTAAATCAAAACTATAGTGAGGTACCACTTCATACTCAGATGGCTGTATTAAAAAACGGAGAAAATAAAGTTAGGATGTGCAGAAATTGGCACCCTCTCTGGTGGAAATGCAAAATGGTGCAGCTACCATAGAATACAGTTTGGTATTTTCTCAAAATGTAAACATAGAATTACCATATGACTCAGCAATTGTACTCCTAGGCATATATCTAAATACACTGAAAACAAGTACTTAAACAGAAACTTACATGCAAATGTTCACAGCAGCATTATTCACAATAGCTGAAAGGTAGGACTTGGCCAAATGTCACTGACTGATGAATACACAAACAAAATGTGAAATATCCCGACAATGGAGTATTATTCACCCCTGAAAAGGAATAAAGTTCAATATATGCAACAATGCAGATGAACCCTGAAAACAGGGTATTGTGATTCCATTCATATGGAATATCCAGGAGAGGTGAATCCACAGGGACAGAAGGCAGATTCGTGGCTGCCAGGGATTGGTGGGAGGGGAGAATGGGGCGTCACTGCTTCATGGGTATGAGGTTTCTATTTGCAGTGATGAAAAGGTTCTACAACTAGGTCGTGGTGAAGGTTGTACAGTATTGTATATCTACTTAGTGCCACTGAATTGCACAGTTTAAGATGGCTAATTTTATGTTATATGAATTTTACTTCAATAAAAACAAAATTGGGGGAAGCTCAAAGGGTAGTAAAGGACGGTATGTTTGAGAATCATAATTCTCCATGGGGCAGGAGTATATTGCACCAAGCGAGGAAAGGAGAAAGCCATTCCTAGAGACGCTTCAAAGTTAGGGATTCGTGTTACAGCCGTACACTGAGGAGTCGCTGTGTGAGCCAGGGAATCTCATGGCTTCGTGGCTGCTTAGGAAGCACCCACTCTGGCCATTATGGTCCTGTGGTTTGAGGGGTCAGGTATGAAAGCGTAGGGACTAGCTGGCAGCCAATGCAGCTCCCAAACCAGCAGCTGCTGAGACAAGAGTGGTGGCTGTGAGAACGAGCAGATGTAGGCAGATTTAGGTATTTAGGGGTGGAGGCCGGTAGAAGGTACAAGACTTGGTGATGGGTTGAAAATGGGGGCAAAGGAAGGAGGCCAAGTTTAAAATCTGCACACTTCCTATTAAGTGTATTGAAGAAACCGAAGTGGAAACAGCTCCGTAAATGATAGAACCTGGCCTCAGACAGTGCTTTTACTCTTGAAAAAAGTTTGGATTCTCTTTGACAGAAAATAATTTTAAAAGAACAGATCACAGCGAATTCCACAGATGATGAGCATATTAGAATTCTAGGATTTTCTCACGGAAAGAGACCGTGGAGATCGTTGGGTTCAGCTTCTTCATGCTGCAGATGAGGCCACAGATCCAGAACGCCCAGTGACTGCCCAAAGACAAGCAGCTGTTTAGGGGCTCAGACCCAGAGCCCATGACCAGGCTGAGTCCTACGTAGGTCCCCGAGTCTTCAGAGGCTGCAGCTCTACCCCATTGAAGACCCTCTCTCCTCCTGCCTCCTACCTTTTCAGCGTTAAGGATTTTTGGTTTTCACTTCCTCTAACTGCACAAAGCCTGTGACTCCTATCCCATTTGAGACGACTCTGGACTGTAGAGCCACACTGTTTGGGCGCAAATTCTGGCTCAATCACCGTATAGGGTGACTGCAAGCAAGTCACTTGGCCCGTTTCTCAGGGTCTCGCCTACTAAGCAGGGACTGGGACATTGCTTGTCCCGTGGAGTGGAGCCAAGAGTTTAACGAGTTCGCTCCCGCTCCCACTCCCACCCTGTCCGTCTGACCACAGCAGGTCATCCCCAAGATCAACTGAAGTCCTTCACTTCCTCACCCACAGCCGAGAACTCCTGGACGCCACGACCGTGCCACGCCCCGCCGCCTGGCGGGCAGGCCTTCCCCAGCTTCACGCAGCTCTCCCTTCTCTCCTTCAGCCCCTGTCACTGTGAAGTATTTCCAGGCTCAGGCCACTGTGGGCCACTAGGACTACCACTGTAGTCACGTTTCTGACCTTCTGGCTTGAATACAGTCCTCCATACAGTCAGGTTCCGAATGGACTACGTTTGAGGTGAGCTCAACTATAAATCGAGCAATACAACTTTGTGCAATGGAAAGACAGCAAGTTTGGAGGCGTGTGTGTGTGTGTGTGTGTGTGTGTGAGAGAGAGAGCGAGAGAGAGAGAAAGGTGTGGAGGAGGAGGCAGCTGGGGTGATGCCATGCTTTGTTTTTGGAACATTATTATTTTCTCTTCTTTCCCTAAAGAACAGCACTTTAAAAATCAATTATTTAATTCTGAAAGAGCCCCATGGCATTTTAACTGTATAAAATTAGTCATGATGACATTAATCCTGATTCGGGAACCTAGCCGATCAAACCATTGTGCTCCTCCGGAATGGCTGGAATAAGAACACTACCTTGGCAGTCATCTCTGCAGTGATTAACACTTATGTCATCCTGAAGCAGTGATTACTTTACATCTGATCTCAGTGTGATCCCGCCTGCAAATTTCCCAGGGAAGGAAAAAAAAAAAAGGTTCTGCAATATTGTCAAAAATAATGCTATTGTCAGAAGTAATGGTCTCTGAAAGTCGTATTTCATATTTAGTACAATTTTTTTGGCTTCCTCTGAGTGCAAACACAGAGAAAGTGAATTAGAGTAACCTCGCTATATTTCAGCTCCAGTCTCTAAGGCAAAATGTACCTCTCAAAGCTATTTATTATTTTATTTCTTACTGGCTTTTTATGTTGAGAGAATGAAGGGTAAAGTAAAAGAGGTTTTAACATTTCATGGCTCTGTGTTTAGGGGAAAAACTTAAAATCTAAATGTTATTTTACTTCCTGCCTTCCATTCTGTCTTTCTTTCCCATTTTCTTTTGTCTTAAAAAATTTCCTCCTCATTTCATTCCCTGTGACTTTCATCTGTTTATTAAAACATTATAGGTTCCCGAATCAGAGTTTTGGTTAAACATGGTAGATTACACACACATGCTACCTCAGCATCCTCCTGAAACCTTACCAAAATGACCATAAGGGGAAAAATGTTATAAGCCCATAAGAACAAAGAAAATGAGGCCAGGCGTGGTGGCTCACGCCTGTAATCTCAGTACTTTGGGAGCCTAAGGCGGGCAGATCACCTGAGGTCAGGAGTTCAAGACCAGCCTGGCCAACATGGCACAACCATGTCTCTACTAAAAGTACAAAAATCAGCTGGGCATGGTGGTGCACACCTGTAATCCCAGGTACTCGGGAGGCTGAGGCAAGAGAATTGCTTGAACCAGGGAGTTGGAGGTTGCAGTGAGCTGACAGCATGCCACTGCACTCCAGCCTGGTGACAGAGCAAGACTCTGTCAAAAAAAAAAAAAAAAAGAAAAGAAAAGAAAAATGCAGTATCTGCAATATCTGTGATTTTGGGCAATGGGGAGTAAATGGCTGAGGAGTACTTGACTTTGTAGTTGGAGAAAGCTAAAGCTTTCTTCCCATTGCCTAATGGGAAGTAACAGGATGTGGCTGAGTGTGAAACCCTCAGGGTTGGAGGCAGCGTAGCCTCTGAGAGTTAGTTCAAGGATAGCTTGAAACCAGGTTGGTCATCAGAACTCGCAGTTCCTCTCCCACAGCGTGTGTGTACCGGCAACAACCGACCCAGACAGGAGCAGACGGGAGTTATTCTCTGGGGACCCTGTCTCAGGGAGGCTCTGGCCTTGAGGTCTCCAGGCACAGCTGAGGGCGGGGGCCGGGCACGATGCCAGGGGCTGGCCAGTCCAGCTGATGGGCCCTGCCAGGCCCGCCGCCTGTTTCTGCAAGGTTTTGTTGGAACAGGACCACACTCATCCCCTTTTGTATTGCCTATGGCTCCTTCCGCATTATAACACACTACAAGGGCCGAGTGGAGGTGGAGTTTGCAACGACAGCAGATGGCCCACAAAGCTTGAAATATTTACAATTGGTGCTTTATAGAAAATGTTTTCTGACTCCTACCCTGGAGAGCGAGCCACAGGTCCACCCGAGAACCTCCTCCAGCTTTAACTCTCCCTCTTCCAATCATGACTTACCCTTCTTAAACACGGACAATTAAATATTACTAGATATCTGAGAAAACACTTCAGCAAGACAGAGATAGGAACTCAGAAAAAAAAAAAAAAAAGCATAGGCAGAAAAAGAACATGTCAAAAAAATTCTACAATTTATTTCCTGGTAGAGACAGGCGAATCTATTTTATCCATGAAACATGAACAAGATACTATATAAAAGGAATATTAAATAATAAAAGTTATTGGAAATTAAAATATGAAAACAGAAAAAAATAATTCAATAGAAATATTGGGAGGTATGGTTGAAGAAATCTCTCAAAAAGCAAAACAAGAAAACAGATGTAAAAGTAGAAGACCAAATTAGAGGACCAGACAGGGCACAGTGGCTCACACTTGTAATCCCAGCACTTTGGAAGGCAGAGGCAGGAGGATCACTTGAGGTCAGGCGTTCGAGACCAGCCCAGCCAACATGGTGAAACCCCTTTGCTACTAAAAATACAAAAATTAGCTGGGCGTGATGGTGCATGCCTGCAATCCCAGCTACTCGGTAAGCAGAGGCAGGATGATGCAGTGAGCTGAGATCAGGCAACTGCACTTGGGTGACAGAGCAAGGCCCCGTCTCAAAAAAAAAAAAAAAAAAAAAAAAAAAAAAAGAGGATCAATTCAGGGTATCCAACTGCTGATAAATAAAATTTCCAGAAAGAAAAAAAAACCACAGAGGAAAAAAATCATCAAAGAAACAATTCCGGAAAAGTCCCCAAATAAAAGGACAGAGCAAGATCTTGTCAGAAAAAAAAGGCTCGTGTTCAACGGGTGATAAATAAAATTTCCAGAAAGAAAAAATATATATATAGAGAAAAAATAATTAAACATATAATTCCAGAAAAGTCCCCAAATAAAAGGACATAAAGTGTTAAAAGAAGCCACCAAGGGCCAGGCATGGTGGCTCATGCTGTAATTCCAGCACTTTGGGAGGCCAAGGTGGGAGGATTGCTTGAGCCCAGGAGTTTGAGACCAGTCTGAGCAACATAGTGAGATCCAATCTCTACTAAAAATAGTAAAAAAAAAAAAAAAAAAAAAAAATTAGCAGGGCGTGGTAGCACACACCTGTAGACCCGCATGGTAGCACACACCTGTAGACCCGCGTGGTAGCACACACCTTTAGACCCGTGTGGTAGCACACACCTGTTGACCCAGCTACTAGGGAGGCTGAGGCAGGGGGATTCCTTGAGTCCAGAAGGTCGAGGCTGCAGTGAGCCATGATTGTCCCACTGCACTCCAGCCTGAGCAACAGAGCGAGACCCTGTCTCAAAAACAACAAAAACCAGACCCATCAAGTCTCTACCTGTTGAATAGACAGACACAGGGTACACGGCTGTATCATTTAAGAATGGTGATAGGAAAGGTAGGGTCCTAGATTTCCCAGAAAGAAAGAGAAAGAGGAGAAACACAGGTTACTTTAACAAGTTCAGCAGTCAGAATGACACTGGACTTTACAAAAACAAATCAGATGCTAGAGAACAATGAACCAATGTCTTCCAAATTCTGAAAAGACATGATTTCAACCTGGAACTTTATTTTCAAGTGAATTGTTGATTGAACCTGAGAGTAGAAAGGGGCTTTACTCAAGCTTGCCAGCCTTGTGGAGCCTGCAGGTCTCCTGGAAAGCCCTCTGGTAAAGCATAGGAATAAACTCCCTCAAAGCATAGGAAGAAACACTCTCAAAATATAGGAATAAACACCCTTAAAGCATAGGAAAAAACACCCTCAAAGTATGGGAATAAACACACTCAAAGCATAGGAACAAACACACTCAAAACAGGAATAACCACCCTCAAAGTATAGGAAGAAACACCCTCAAAACATAGGAATAAACACACTCAAAG
This sequence comes from Piliocolobus tephrosceles, assembly GCF_002776525.5. Classification (NCBI taxonomy): domain Eukaryota; kingdom Metazoa; phylum Chordata; class Mammalia; order Primates; family Cercopithecidae; genus Piliocolobus; species Piliocolobus tephrosceles. The sequence goes on from NC_045451.1 coordinate 3,041,300, forward strand.
CATAGAAATAAACACATTCAAAGTATAGGAATAAACACCTTCAAGGCACAGGAATAAATACCCTCAAAGTATAGGAATAAGCACCCTCAAAACATAGGAATAAACACACTTAAAGCCTAGGAATAAATACACTCAAAGTATAGGAAGAAACACACTCAAAACATAGGAAGAAACACACTCAAAGTTGTGGGGAAAGGACAGAAAAGTGCACGCAAAGTGATGGCGTTAAGATAACTGCATCTTTGGCCGGGCGCGGTGGCTCAAGCCTGTAATCCCAGCACTTTGGGAGGCCGAGACGGGCAGATCATGAAGTCAGGAGATCGAGACCATCCTGGCTAACACGGTGAAACCCCATCTCTACTAAAAAAAAAAATACAGGAAAATTAGCCAGGCGTGGTGGTGGGCGCCTGTAGTCCCAGCTACTCGGTAGGCTGAGGCAGGAGAATGGCGTGAACCCGGGAGGTGGCGGAGCTTGCAGTGAGAGGAGATTGCACCACTGCACTCTAGCCTGGGCGACAGAGCAAGACTCCATCTCAAAAAGAAAAAAAAAAAAAATTAACTGGTCTTGGTGGCAGGCACCTGTAATCCTAGCTACTCAGGAGGCTGAGGCAGAAGAATTGCTTGAACCTGTCAGGCAGAGGTTTCAGTGAGCCGAGATCACGCCATTGCACTCCAGCCTGGGCAACAAGAGTGAAACTCTGTCTCAAATAAAATAAAATAAAATAAAGGTCACTAGGGTAGCCACCACCATCTAAAACATCAGACTATCCTTCCTTTTTTTTTTTTTTTTTTTTTTTTTTTTGAGATGAAGTCTCGCTCTGTCACCCAGGCAGGAGTGCAGTGACGCGATCTCGGCTCACTGCCACCTCCACCTCCCAGGTTCAAACAATTCTGCTGCCTCAGTCTCCCGAGTAGCTGGGACTACAGGTGCATGCCACCACACCCAGCTAATTTTCGTATTTTTAGTAGAGACGGGATTTCACCATATTGGCCAGGATGGTCTTGAACTCCTGATGTTGTGATTCACCCACCTCAGTCTCCCAAAGTGCTGGGATTACAGGCGTGAACTACCGTACCCGATCAATATCAGTCTACCCTTCTGACATTCCATGACAGGAGTTACAGGATTTTCTTTGCTCTCGAGAGTTAATAAGAAATCGAATGGGATTCTCACACATGAAGTCATTCCAGGTTCTCTGAGACTCCAGCTGGTTATGTATCATGGCCCATTCTTGTGCGTATTTCTAAACTGATGGGCAAATTACATCAAATAAAAATCAGAGCTCAAATGGTCATTATTTGAAAAATCTGCAACTGTAGAATTAATGTGGTTTTCTAAGTTCTCTTTCTCACTACTTTCTTTCAGCCTACTTTGAACCAGCTCACTTTTTTTTCTTTCTCTTTCTTCTTTTGAGATAGAGTCTCACTGTGTTACCCAGGCTGGAGTGCAGTGGCTCGATCACAGCTCACTGCAGCCTCAACCTCCTGGGCTCAAGCGATCCTCCAATTCATCCTCCGGAGTAGCTGAGACTATAGGTGTGCGCCACCGTACCTAGCTAGTTTTTTGTATTTTTTGTAGAGACCAGGTTTCGCCATGTTGCCCAGGCTGGTCTCAAACTCCGGGCTCAAGCAATTCTCCCGTCTTGGCCTCCCAAAGGGCTGAGATTACAGGCATGGGTCACTGTGCCCTGCATACCTGCTGACTTTTCTTCTAGTCTTGAGATGAAACTCACTGCTTATGACATTCCAGCTATGACACAAAAGAAAAAAGTCTTAAAGATCTTTCAAATTAATGACTTTACAAATTACAACAGCTTTGTGGTAACCAACTACCTAGACACGTTTTAGAAATATGAATTCAGGTTTGCCTGACCAACAATTGCATATAGTGACAGAATGCTTAATTAATAATTAAGAAAAATTAGAATTCTAAATTAAATTTATTTTAATTTAAATTAGAATTCTAATTTAAAATTAAACTCCAAAATTCTAAAAGAAAAAGAACTCTAGGTAAAGTGTTTATAAAAGTTAAGCTCTCAGATCAAACAGGTCAAAATCTTCATCAGAGCAATAATACAAAGTATCTCTGTGCAGACCAGGCATGGTGGCTCATGCCTGTAATCCCAGCACTTTGGGAAGCTGAGGTGGGTGGATCACTTGAGTTCAGGAGTTTGAGACCAGCCTGGCCAACATGGTGAAATCCTGTCTTTACTGAAAATACAAAAATTAGCCAGGCGTGGTGGCATGTGCCTGTAATCCCAGCTACTGGGGAGGCTGAGGCAGGAGAACCTCTTGAATCCCGGAGGTGGAGGTTGCAGTGAGCCGAGATGGCACTCCAGCCTGGGCAACCGAGTGAGACTCTGTCTCAAACAAAAACAAAAACAAACAACAACAACAAAAAACTCCCAAAGTATCTCTGCTCAATATAACATTTTTTCTTTTTCTTCTTTGAATCTAAAATCTTTATGAAGGTAGCAAAATAGTCCTTGGTCACCAGACTAAACCTTGTGGCCACAGGAGAGACCTGTGTCTGCAGGGCTTGCCTCCCTTTCCAGATAGGGTCTCCACCACCTTCAAGGCATCCCTGTCTCATCCTTCCTCCTGGAGGGCCTGACCCCACCCCAGGCTGCAGCAACTCCTTGGCCACAAAGATCCTTTAGCCAGCAGCAGAGAGGAAGGAAACAGAAACCCACCACCTGTGTGATAGGCAGGGCCCAGTACATCTTCTTAGAGTTGTACTCAAAGCAATTAAGAAATTAAAACAACTTCTCCCAAACCCCTCAATCACACAGGCGAAGCTGAGCAAGCAAAGAAAGGAGGAATTGATAGCTTTTTGTCTCTCTGGCTTGAGGCCAAGACCCTGCCCTCTAGGAGCAACTGTGAGCGTGGATTATACGGGGACATCTAACATGCTGAGAGGAACCATGTAGTCTATGTCCCCTCACTGGCATCTATCAATCAATCATGCCAAGAAATTTCATCTTTGGAAGGACCCCTATCCAAATGCAATAACCCTAGAAAGGCAACTCTTTCAGAAGGCACAGGGGCATTTTGGCAGTTGAGAACATGAGAGCCCTGGGGGATGGGGTGGCCTCAGAAAGAACACTAGTGCAGGTACTCTACCTGTTTCAATGTTGCTGACCAGCCTGGCTCACCCCCAGCTAGAGTCAGGGAAGGAGCTGAGCTGCTGCGCTGCTCACATGCAGGGAGTAGAGACTTGACTAGGCTCCCAAACAGGCCCCTTTGTGGTGTGGCTTGTTCCTGGAGGCAGGGAGAAAGGTAGTAGTGGCCTCTCCTCTTCTTAATGGCCACTCGAGCGGGCCTCCCCAGGGATACAGGTGGATGACCACAACATCTACGGGAGGGCTGGTCTGGCTGGGTACCTGGCTGCCAGAGCTCAGCTGGGCTTTGGGTACTGGGCTGGGGCTGGTCTGGGTAGCTTCCTGGAGTTCAGCTTTTATCTACTCCCAACAGGCCTGCAGGTAGCCCACTTCAGTGACCCATGTGACTCCTGCCAGCAGCTCTGTGAGCTCATCCTGGGTGTGGAGCAGTCATCCCAGCCTTGTACATGGCCTTAATGGTGCCCATTGCAATCATGCATGACAGGTACACAGCAAAAGTGTAATCTCTGGCACACAAGGTCAAAAAGGTCTGGGAGCGCTTTTCAACTAAGGTCTGTTGGTCACAGGGCAGAGAGCTGGTGCACAATCAGGGACAGGAAACCCAGAGCAATCACAGCCACGGCTGATGAGGAGAGAGTGTGGTTGGTGCAGAGGCATGGTTATTTGATGGTCAGGAGTATGGTCTCACCCAGCTTGGAGGCCAGCAGCATGTGGACTGCACCCAGGAGTTGCAACGGTGCCATTGGGTGGAGATGCTGGACAGGTAGCGATTCAGGCAGTTCATGACCAAGAAAAGGCTTCCTCTCCGCAGTGCTGATCCTCACACACGCATTCATGCATCACACCACCTTTCCTCAGAGTCCTCCCATTTTACATCCTGTTGCCATCTAGGATTTCTTCCTTTCATTGATTTTCTCAGTTTTTGCTTTTTGTCATGCAGAGGCCAAAAAGAAAAGTCTGGATAACAAAAAAGAAAAAGGGCCGGGCACGGTGGCTCAAGCCTGTAATCCCAGCACTTTGGGAGGCCGAGACGGGCGGATCACGAGGTCAGGAGATCGAGACCATCCTGGCTAACACGGTGAAACCCCGTCTCTACTAAAAATACAAAAACTAGCCGGGTGAGGTGGCGGGCGCCTGTAGTCTCAGCTACTTGGGAGGCTGAGGCAGGAGAATGGCGTAAACCCGGGAGGCGGAGCTTGCAGTGAGCTGAGATCCGGCCACTGCACTCCAGTCTGGGCGACAGAGCAAGACTCCGCCTCAAAAAAAAAAAAAAAAAGAAAGAAAAAGAACTGCTAAAATTCTCCCCCATGCACATTTGCTAATCAAGCAAACTAGGCCAGTAAACAAAAGATAGATTTGTTACTAGTTCGACACTACTTGGAGATTTTTTCTTACACAATTCAGCCAGTCCTAGCTAAAGTGCAAATATTGAATATTTAACCCCAAACTTATTTGAAACTAAAGAAAAAAAGGGGTGAAAGTTTTTAAAAATCAAACTGTCATGGAAACTCCTTTACCCAGAAGGATACAGCTTTCAGTAGATTACCCATCAGAGCAACTAAAGTCTAGCTATATGAATAACTTCCAATTTTGTCAGAAATATTATTTGATTAAACTCTTTTATAAACTGGTAAGTTTGTATTACTATCTCGTAACTAAATTATTAAGTGAAAGATATAAGATCTTTGTGTGTATGCATTTAGATATTCTTTACACATATATACATGTATTATGTTATATGTTGTGTCCACATAGTAAAATCTGGGTAGTTGGCCAGAAATGCCTTAAAGATAAATGACACCAGCCTGGCCAACATGGTGAAACCCTGTCTCTACTAAAATACAAAAATTAGCTAGACATTGTGGTACATGCCTGTGGTCTCAGCTACTTGGGAGGCAGAGGCACAAGAATTCCTTGAACCTGGGAGGTGGAGGTTGCAGTGATCTGAGATCGTGCCACTGCACTCCAGCCTGGATAACAGAGTGAGACTCTGTCTCAAAAATAAAAATAAAAAAGATAAATTAGCTAAGTAAAAAACTCAAATATAGAAACTGACGCATTCATAAAACTGCTAATCAAGATCAATCAGAACAAAAAAAGTAATTATGTGACATTAAGTAATTGACCAAGATAATGTCTTTGTAACAAGATAATGTCTTTTGTTTGAAATATTATGGTTTATTTATTTATTTACTTATTTTTGAGACAGAGTCTCACTCTGTTGCCCAAGCTGGAGTGCAGTGGCATGATCTCAGTTCACCACAACCTCTGCCTCCTGGGTTCAAGCGATTCTCCTGCCTCAACCTCCCGAGTAGCTGGGACTACAGGCACACACCACCATGCCCGGCTAATTTTTGTATTTTTGGTAGAGATAGGGTTTCACTATGTTGGCCAGGCTGGTCTCAAACTCTTGACCTCATGATCTGCCTGCCTTGGCCTCCCAGAGTGCTGGGATTACAGGTGTGATCCACCATGCCTGGCCTGATTCTTTATTTAAATGTTTTGTTTTCCAGATTTCCAGATTTTCTCATAAGCTATCTATAGTTTACAACAATTTGGTCAAGTATACTTTGGTGAACAAATAGTGAAAGCATTTTCTTTTTCTCCCTATTTGATTCCTCCAAAATTCAAAAACTGTTTGTGTGTATTCTTATTTTTGTTTACATGTGTTCAGTAAAGATCTGCTTTCTCTTAATAAGGTGGATACAACTGGGAACATGGTTATATTAACAAGGCTTTGACTGAAACTTCACATTTAAGAATGTGTATAAAATGCCTGGCTTCAAGAGTTCCCAGCCTTCCAGTGAGTGAGTACAAACTGTCATTTCCTGGCAAGTCCAAGAACCCTAAGACTGTAGGTAAAATCTAAAATCTGCCTTGGTTTGGCTTCCTAGCTTCAAGAGTATTTAAATCAGAGATTCCCATGTAATCAATGCTGAGAGAAAAAGTTACGTTTCCCAATAAACATTATAATATACTTTTTATTAGATTATAGCCCTTTGCATTGATTTCAAGTTCTTGTTATTTATTTATGGACTGAACTAGATACTAAATTCTTCTAATTTCCTCCAGTATTTAGCCATAATTCTTGAACTAAAAACAAAAATTGGTCAGGAGATCGAGACCATCTTGGCCAACATGGTGAAACCCCGTTTCTACTAAAATACAAAAAATTAGCCGGGTGTGGTGGCACATGCCTGTAATCCCAGCTACTTGGCAGGCTGAGGCAGGGGAATCACTTGAACCCGGGAGGCGGAGGTTGCAACGAGCTGAGATTGTGCCAGTGCACTCCAGCCTGGCAACAGAGCAAGACTCCGTCTCCAAAAAAAAAAAAACCAAAAACTGCTGTTTCTAAAGCCCTATAAACTGAAACTAGATAAATTTTAAGAAACAAGTGTCATGCTTACGTGTGGGCCACACAGAAAGTTTAGCAAGCTGCCCAATGTCATTAGCAGAGCCACTTAAGCTATAAATCAGAAAGAGAAGTTGATGTTTTCACACTGTAGACAGTTTTTTCCAAGACATCGGAACAAGACTCCATATCATAATGAGACTTTTACCCCCATTAATGCTACCTTTTTTCACTTGGCAGAAGAATGATGCAATTACAACTTCACAATTAATAGCTTCTGCTGGTAACTTAACATAAGCTAACCTAAAAATATCCTTTAGTATTCATTGGTTAAATAAAACAATTCTTGTGCTATTGTAGTACTATTAGGTTGGTGCAACATTTGGCACATGCCCGTAATTCCAACTATTTGGGAGACTGAGGCAGGAGATTAGCTTGAACCCAGGAGGCAGAAGCTGCAGTGAGCTGAGATCGTGTCACTGCACCCCAGCCTGGGTGACAGAGTAAAACCCTGTCTCAAACAAATAAACAAACAAGCAAACAAACAAAAAAAGCCTTGACAAGTACAGCCAAGGAAGGTCATGAAAAGACGGTTCTCACAGTTGTATTCCTGATAACAAAAACTATCACAAAAGACTGCAAAACCCACAACCTTGCACAAAGGCCGTCACAGCCTTACACAAAAAAATACTTCTGCAAGAACATCTGCTCAGCAACTGCCTGTCTTACCTCAGACTGGTGTCACTCATTTTTGATCTTTAGAGCCAAAGATAATTATTTTAAAACAATTATATAATCCTCCTCACGTTTTTTCCCCTTAAAAAGCTGCCTTCCTTTCCCTCCCTGAATACACATACCGTTCACATGCTCCCACTGCTATTCCTCATCCTCCAGCCTCGGAGGGGTCCACCACCCCCAAAAGCAGGCCTGTTCAGCTGCCCCCATTTCCCTATGAGTATTGTACCTAGCTGTGATATAACAGTATTTTCAAAAAGGAATTTGAACGTTATATGCAGCACGTTGTCTTCATCAAGAATGTGAGCTGAGGTCAGGCACGGTGGCTCACACCTGTAATCCCAGCACTTTGGGAGGCTGAGGCGGGAGGATCACGAGGTCAGGAGATTGAGACCATCCTGGTTAACACGGGGAAACCTCGTCTCTACTACAAATACAAAAAATTAGCCGGGAGTGGTGGCAGGTGCTTGTCATCCCAGCTACTCGGGAGGCTGAGGCAGGAGAATGGCGTGAGCCGAGATTGCACCACTGCTGAGATTGCACCACTGCGCTCCAGCCTGGATGACACAGCAAGACTCTGTCTCAAAAAATAAAAATAAAAAAAGAAGTTTTTGGTGTGTAGGTAAAGTGTAGGTAAAATAACTTGTACTTCCCATTTTGAAAGTTTCTTGGCCGGGTGTGGTGGCTCACGCCTGTAATTCCAGCACTTTGGGAGGCCAAGGTGGGTGGATCATGAGGTCAGGAGTTCAAGACCATTCTGGCCAAGATGGTGAAACCCTGTCTCTACTACAAGTACAAAAATTAGCTGGGTGTGGTGGCGCTCACCTGTAGTCCCAGCTACTTGGGAGGCTGAGGCAGGAGAATTGCTTGAACCTGGAAGGCGGAGGTTGCAGTGAGCCGGGATTGCACCACTGCACTCCAGCCTGGCAACAGAGCAAGACTCCATCTCAAAAAAAAAGAAAAGAAAAGAAAGTTCCTGGGATCCTAGCCTTGTAAATTTCTCATTCTAAGCAGCCAAAAAGCAACAATTCATTGACATCTTCCTTTTCATCTTACCTTTTTCTCTGTAGCAGTCAAGAATGGCCCAGATTGGCTGGGCGTAGTGGCTCACACCTGTAATCCCAGCACTTTGGGAGCCGAGATGGGTGGATGGCTTGAGGTCAGGAGTTTGAGACCAGCCTGGCTAACATGGTGAAATCCTGTCTCTATGAAAAATACAAAAATTAGACAGGCGTGGCGGCATGCGCCTGTAGTCCCAGCTACCAGTAGGGAGGCTGAGGGGGGGAGAACCACCTGAACCCGGGAAGCGGAGGTTGCAGTGAACTGAGATTGTGCCACTGCACTCCAGCCTGGGAGACAGAGCGAGACTGTGTTTTAAAAAGAAGAGAACGGCCCAGATTTATCACTATCAGAAGAGAAAGAAGAAGAGCAATGATAACAGAAACTATTTGCATTTATTTTATAACCATTTGCAAATAGCATTAATTATAATATTATAGTCAATTACTAATTTTAAGAAAATATTCTGATTTTAAAAATCTAAAAGACACTGCCATTGGATTGGAAGGAAAGGGATCTGTCATCCAAACATATTATTCTGAATTTGCGATGTTTAAGTAGTGCTCTATCATTTCAACTTAAAATGTCACAGGCTGTAAATGCTGCCAGCAGTTTGGATCTGATGCCTCCGAGGAGCTGGCCTTTTGAGAACATAATTTAAGCGTCAGGAAGAAGATGTGGGTGGTGAGTCAGCGATGACTCAGGCAAGGAGGCACTGTCGGTCCTGCTGTACTGCACCTTCTTTGAGAACAGTCACTTGGCCTTTTCAGCCTTTCTTCCTTATTTTCTTTTTTCTTTTTTTTTTTTTGAGATGGAGTCTCGCTCTGTCCCCCAGGCTGGAGTACAGTGGCGCCATCTCAGCTCACTGCAATCTCCGCCTCCTGGGTGCAAGTGATTCACCTGCCTCAGCCTCCTGTGTAGCTGGGACTACAGGCAGGTGCCACCACACCTGGCTAATTTTTGTATTTTAAGTAGAAATGGGGTTTCACCTGTTGGTCAGGCTGGTCTCAAACTCCTGACCTCAAGTGATCCGCCCGCCTCAGTCTCCCACTTCTTTATTTTCTAAGTGACCTTAGCATGAATTGTGGTGGGTGGTCTGCCTTCAAATAGAGAAGCTGTTGATCATAATGAACAAAATGTCTCTTTAATGTCTTAAATGACCCTTTCAGATATCCGGAACGAGGTCAGTTGGGATGTTTATTGGCTGCTGCAAGTGGCACTCCGCTCTGAGAGATGTTGGCAATCCAGATGGGATCGGGGAATGGAAAAAGCACCCAGCCAGCAAAAGTGTGCACGTGGAGGGAGGCCCCATTCCCTGGCGCATGTGTGGGTGTCCAGAGAGCACCTCTGGGGTGACCTGAAGGCCTCACCTCGCGATTGTGCGCTGCATCCCCTCGGTCGGTCTCTGTTGGATTCTCAACCTGGAGAGAAGCAAACCAGCCAGCCGGCTCCCGCCTCAACCCGGTTCAGGACTGCGCTGGGGGACCACCACCCTCGCGACGCGGCGTCTCCCTGTTCACACCTTCTCGCAGGCTGGGACTGCACCCCGCCAGCCTCCTCTGTGCCTTCTCTACCATGATGGGAAATGAAAGAACCTGAGCGTCATGAGGGCCTGGGGCTGTCCAAGCCATCTCCCTCTTTGCTCCCGCGTGGGCCACACAGCAGGAGCTGCGTTTGTTAAAAACGCAGCTTCTCGGCCCGCCCCAGTTACGCTGAGATGAGATCTGCATTTCCACAAGGTGTGCAGGTCATTGGTGGGCAGGTGGAAGTGAGAAGCACTGGGCTGGGCGACCCTCTCTGGCCTGGAGCTGTCTGGGGCGCTAAGCAGCGTGAACGGTGTAGGAGGCTGCAGCGGGCCTAAGTGTGATGGTGAAAAAAAGGCAGATTGAGGAAAATTACGATTGGAGAAGAAGGAAGGAAGGAAGGAAGAAAAGCAGCGAGGGAGGAAAGAAGGGAGGGGGCGTGGGTGGGACGGAGGGAGGGAGGCAGGAAGGAAGGCAGGAAGGAAGGGAGATAAACATGTAGATGAATGTGACTGAACGCTGAAGGGCTATGAACAAGGCTTAAGACTTTAGGTCCAAACAAAAGACACAATAGCACGAAGTTGTCTTCAGGTTCTTCAATCTAACACAGAGCTCAAGGGCTCATTAAGGGAGTTTCTCTTGACACGTGTATACTCTGTGCCTCTGTGTAAGAATCTGGGACATGATCAGAAGAATGAGCCATGACTCTGGGATTCTAAGTGTTATTTTCGGAAGGTATACTTTCTTCCTAATACAACTTCAGGTTTGCAACCTTATCCTTCTGTTTTCTTTAAATGCAAAGAAGGGGTTATGATATCTGAAAACCTTGTGTTGTATTTAGGAATATTGTTTCCCGCACTCCCTCACTCCAATATTTTGAGACGAAAGGAGCGGCTAGACGTCCACTGGGCATCAGCCTCTCATTCACAGAACTGCTATGTCAACAGGCCTAGTATTTCCAAAGAATACATTTTATCTTTTCAATGGTACAAACTTTTTAAAATTAGGAATTTAGGGCATTTTTTTCGTGGCCACGTGTGACCAAACAACAAATGTTAGTAATTGGTAGAACTGTCAGAGTGCTTCTCTTTGTGGTTGTTTTTGGTATTAATAGTCGAATGCAGTTTACGTAGGGGAAATGGTGAAAACCCACCGAAGCCAAGGACTGTATTTCCTGCAACGCTGAACCTCCACCTCCCAGTGAGCATCACTCAGCCAATGACAGGCACACGATAAGCACTTGATAAATGTTTGCTAATGAAGCTGCATGATATTTAGCTCCAAAAGTTGTCTTGCGCCTCAGTCAAGGAGAGGAAGCCTGAGGCCCCTGCGCCGCCGATGTGCTTGCTGCCTGACAGGGACTCCACAGGGAGGCCCCCCAGGGCCTGGGGGTCCCCTTGTTTTCCTTGCTCAAGATGTGCCCTGGGTTGAATACTCTCCCTGCAAATTCACACCATGTAGAGCCTTTGCATGTGACCTGCTTTGGAGATGGAGTCTCTTTAGATATGAACCAGTTAAGATGAGGTCATAGTAGATTAGGGTGTGGGCCCTAAATCCACGGACCAGTTATGTCCTTAAAAGAAGGGGGGCATTAGAACACAGACACACAGAGGACCCTGAGTGTCGTGCAGAGATGGAGGCAGAGATCAGAAGGATGCAGCTAGAAGCCAAGGGATATCAAGAAGTGCCCAGAGCCCCGAGAAACCAGGAGAGGCAGGAAGGGTCTTGTTCCAGAGCTGTCGGGGAGCACCACCGTAGTGACTCCCTGATTTGGGATTTCTGGCTTCTAGAATGTGAGAAGACAGGTTTCTGTTGTTTTAAGCCATCTTGTTTGTGTCATCTGTTCCAGCAGCTCTAGGAATCTTCCTTCACAACCTTTGTCCTGGAGGCCCCAGGGCTGCTTGGTCTTTATAGAAACAGCCTTCAGGGCGTGCCCCTGACTGCAGTCCAGTGTCGGCTGCACTGGCTTCAGTGGTGGTGCCCGAGGCTGGCCCGGGCAGGCCCACACCTCAGCTCTGCACGGTGGCCACACAGCCTCATGCTCACGAGAGAGTAGCTCATAAACCAGGTCAGTGGGTCATTAACTTAGTAGGAGTTCAAGGGACATCATAAAAGGGTGCTTGCTTCCTTTGTAAACATTTGGTAGGATTTGTCACTGTCTTCTTTTCTTTTTTATTTTTTTGAGATGGAGTTGCCTTCTGTTGCCCAGGCTGAAGTGCAATGGCGTGATCTTGACTCACTGCAACCTCTGCCTCCCAGGTTCAAGTGATTCTGCTGCCTCAACCTCCAGAGTAGCTGGGATTACAGGCGTGTGCCACCACAGCAGACTAATTTTTGTATTTTTAGTAGAGATAGGGTTTCACTATGTTGGCCAGGCTGGTCTTGAACTCCTGACCTCAGGTGATCCACCCGCCTCAGCCTCCCTAAGTGCTGGGATTACAGACACGAAACACTCTGCCTGGCCCACTATCTCTTCTATTTTTCTGAGGATTTCAGGGGGTGAAAGGAAAGAAATTTGGTCAGATGTTCCCATCAGCTACAGGGTGAATGGACTCTATAAACTTAAAATTATTAAAGTCCTGGCTGGCAGCATCCATTACAAATGAGGCCAGGCACCCTGGGGTGCAGATGTGTCAGTCAGGGAGGCTCAGGCAAGGCACAGGATCCAAACGAGTTAGTCAAAGGCCCAGGCCCAGCACCCTTGACCCTTGGGAACAGCACCCTTAGGAACAGTGTCTGGCTCCCAGTGGAAATGCTACGATCCATTCTATCAATGAATCAGTGACACCCATCCTCCACTCGGGGAATCCATTCTATGAATCAGTGACATCCATCCTCCACTTTGAGGGATCCATTCTATTAATGAGCCAATGAAACCCATCCTCCACTTTGTGGGGAATGATCAGCTTATTCCAGCAGATATCTTAACATTTGGAAGTATTTCCTTTCACATCTGTGAATTCACCATGGAATGAGAAACCTGAAAGGTTGATTACACTCTGGAGGCCTCGGTGAAAAGTCAGTTCTTGGTGAGAGCGGGTGGTGGTTGCACAAAGATGGCTTTCAAGTCTGAGAATAAGTAAATGTTAGGTTTTGGAACACGCCTACCAAATCGACCCCAGAACTGCAGTTGCCTGCTGGAAATGTTCAGCAAGGTCAGCTGTGAAATGCAGCCAGGTCCCCTGGAATGAGTGCAGATTTTAACAAAACCCTGATCTCACAGGCACTAGGATTTCTGTAAGTAAATTGATATTCGACACAGCTTTAGCTACAGCGGTTCTCAGAGGCACACCCACAGCCCCGTGCATGCGTCCTTCTTAGGTGCAGTTCTCAGAGCCACACCCACAGCCCCGTGCACATGTCTTTTTTGGGTCATGAATCACCAAGTCATTCTTCTTGGATCCTCCCAGTGGCTGGTGAGAGGTAATATGGTTCCCATCTGCAGTGAGGAAACTGAGCCTCAAGAGGTTCAGGGGACATGAGGACGCCCGGGGTTTCCACATCGCCTCTATGCCAACTCCCGCCACTGCACTGACAGGTGGCGTCTTCCTCATAGAGAGTGGGCTGTACCCCATACGCAGAGGACGCCGCCGTCAGTCCTGGCCAATGATCCCACACCCCCTCCTTGGCATGGCCTAGATACACACGTGCAAGATCTCAGTGTTAATTGTGCTTCTGTTGTCAACGGAGCCACGCAGCCTATTCCTCCACAGACCATGATTCACTTCATCTCCAGGATGAAGGCAGATAAAAGGCTTTTCTGTCCTGTGCTGCTGTCTGCTGCTGCCTCAAAACAATTCTGCAAAACTGGTAAGAAGGGAAGCTTTTGTTGCTGCATATGGGAAGGAGAGTGTCGCCAGTCAGCTGTAGCGTGTCCCGTCCTGGGTGCAGCTGGTCACCCTTGCAAGGCAAGCTGCAAAGGAGACAGTGGATTCCTTTGCCATGTTCTTGCTGCCTCTCAAAATAGAACTGCTTTAAAGTTGTCACTCTTGAAGTCACCCCGTTAATTTGTTTCTGATATCTGCTTCTTTTATGTCTGCCTTTGACTTTCTTTTTCAAATGTCACCACGGTTGTGCTTCCTTTCTTTAAAGGAATTCCAGGGCGGTTCTTTCTCTCCCATCCTCACTATGGCATCTTTGGCTTGTATTTTCAGCACTTGCCTCCTTTTAAAAATTGCTTGACCCAGCTGGACATGGTGGCTCATGCCTGTAATCCCAGCACTTTGGGAGGCCGAGGCAGGTGCATTGCTTGAGGGCAGGAGTTCGAGACCAGCTTGACCAACATGGTGAAATTTGTCTCTACTGAAAATACAAAAATTAGCCAGTCATGGTGGGTGTGCCTGTAGTCCCAGCTACTCGGGAGGCTGAGGCAGGAGAATCACTTGAACTCGGGAGGTGGAGGTTGCAGTGAGCCGAGATTGTGCCACTGCACTCCAGATGGCATGACAGAGTGAGTCTCTGTCTCAAAGGAAAAAAAGAAATTACCTTCCCCATTTTTTTTTTTTTTTTTTTGGAGGGAGTTCTTAAGACTTTCTCCCAAGAACACCCTGAAAAACTACGGATGGACTGGAGAGCTTCTGGATTCCATGAACTTCTGGATAAATGCATCAGCTGTAGGATAGCCTCAGCTTTGAACTTCAAGATGTCAAACCTGAGAAAAATGAGCAGCAGAACTTCAGTTTGGACATTCACATTTTACGTTTTTCAACACTAGGAATTTTCCTCTCATCTCTGTCCAGTGAGCCCTTCTAGAAACGGGGACCATGCAGTCCTCTGTCTCACGGGGCTTTTGTGTACAGATTGGTGGCTGTTTGACTATAAGTCTGGGAACACCCATGCATGTTCATGGGTTCCAGCATCCTCCTGGCACATGAGCCAGCTGACCCCTTCACTGGACTAAGGAAGATGTAGAAAACTGGCCAAGCATCATTTTTGGATGTGTCTGTGATGGTGCCTCCAGAGATCTGCATGTGATCTGAGTGAACCTGGTGGGGAATGTCCACCCTCAATGATGTGGGCAACAACCACCCAGTTAGCTGCAGGCCCAGAGAGAAGGAAAGCAAGTAAAAGGGGAATGCGTTGGCTTATCTGCTGGAGCCAAGATACACCCTTCCTCTCCTGTCCTCGACATCAAAACTCCAGGCTCCAGCCTTTGGGTTCTAGGACTTACACACCAGCGGCTTCCCCACAACACCCAGGTTCTGAGGCCTTCACCCTTGAACTGAGTCACCTGATCAGCTTCCCTGGTTCTCAGGCCTTCGGCCTTGGACTGAGAGTCATGTGATCAGTTTCCCAGGTGCTCAGGCCTTCAGGACTGAGAGTCCCCTGATCAGCTTCCCTGGTTTGGAGGCCTTCAGCCTTGGGCTGAGTCACATGATCAGCTTCCCTGGTTCTCAGGCCTTCAGCCTTGGACTGAGAGTCACTTGATCCCTGGTTCTGAGGCCTTCAGCCTTGAACTGAGCTGAGCTCCTTGGATCCCAGTGTCTCCAGCTTGCATACAGCCTGTCATGGGACTTCTCAGCCTCCATAACCACATGAGCCAATTCCCCCTAATAAATGCCCTGTCATATCTCTATCCATGTATCCTATTGGATTTGCCTCACTGGAGAACTCTGATGAATGCAGTGAGTCTAAAGGAAAGCAGGAACCAGGGTCCTGGTAACAGCAACTGCCAATCAACCATGTTCTTTCTACTCCTAAGCTTATCCTACAGGAGGAAAAATACCACTCTGTCTTCTCAAGCAAGCTAACTTAGTTTTTCTCTAACATGCAGCCCAACCCAATTTTAGTTGATACACTCCTCCTAGTCTCTCAGTCTCCCACTTCCTATCAATAGAGTCATAGCAATTTTATCTCCACAACAGCTCTCCAATCTAGCCAGGTGTTTGGCAGGGCACAAAGTGCAGTTTGCAGGGTGCAAATTGGGTCTGGCTGCATGTTAGAGAAAAATTAAGTTAGGTTGCTTGAGAAGACAGAGTAGTATTTTTCCTTCTGTAGGATCAGTTTAGAGCTGAAAGAACACGGTTGATTGGCAGCTGCTGTTACCAGGACCCTGGCTCCTGCTTTCCTTCAGACTCACTGCATTCATCATGGTTCTCCAGAGAGACAAATCCAATAGGATAAATAGAGGGATGACAGGGGATTTATTAGGGGAATTGGTTCATGTGGCTATGGAGGCTGAGAAGTCCCATGACAGACTGTCTGCAAGCTGGAGACACTGGGATCCAAGGAGCTCAGCTCAGTCCAAGGCTGAAGGCTTCAGAACCAGGGATCAGGCCTGTAACCCCAGCACTTTGGGAGACAGTGGCAGGCAGATCACCTGAGGTCAGGAGTTTGAGACCAGCCTGGCCAATACGGTGAAACCCCGTCTCTACTAAAAATACAAAAATTAGCCGCGCGTGGTGGTGGACACCTGTAATCCCAGCTACTCAGGAGACCAAGACGAGAGAATCACTTGAACCAGGAAGGCGGAGGTTGCAGTGAGCCGAGATCACACCACTGCCCTCCAGCCTGGGTGACAAAGCGAGGGCCTGTTTCAAAAGAAAAAAAAAAATCTAACCAGGTGTTCTATATAACATGAATTCAGGCCATCATTGTCTTTCACTTGGATTATTAATATAATTCAGATCTCCAATGCCAATACTACTGTGATAAGTTCAGATTAATCTACATGCCGTTAAAATATTTCAATGTTTGGGAGAATATGATGCTCCAATCTTTTGATTTTTAGGCAGATTGTTACTTAAAATTTTATCATTTCTGAGTGGTTTTGGAATGTTTAAACCCCTTGACATATTGTAAGTTTGATTGATTGTATTTATAATGGAAGTTTTCCTGCTTGGCATGCTATTGCTGGGTAGAATTATACATTGGTTCCTGTCAGGAATTTGAACCATTATACATGAAAAAATAATTTATTCAATGTGAATATAGTTCAAAATGCTTTATATATAAATTTTTTTGAGACAGGCTGCCTGTCTCAAAAAAAGACAGGCTCACTCTGTTACCCAGGCTGGAGTGCAGTGGTACGATGTCGGCTCTCGCTACCTCTGCCTCCCAGCTTCAAGCCATTCTCCTGCCTCAGCCTCCTGAGTAGCTGGAATTACAGGTTCACACCACCACACCTGGCTAGTTTTTGTTTTTTCAGTAGAGTCGGGGTTTCATCATGTTGACCAGGCTGGTCTCGAACTCCTGGCCTCAAGTGATCCACCCGCCTCAGCCTCCCAAAGTGCTAGATTACAGGTGTGAGGCACCATGCCCAGCCAAAATGCTTTATATAACTTAAATAACTAAATTGATAAGTATTAATTATTATTGAAGATAATTTAATCTGTTTGACTAAACAGAAAGATAATCATTCTCAAGTTTCTAAATTTACATAGAGTACAGTGAGATTTTTAAGTTGCATTTAACAACCTAGTGAGGAGACTGATTTGAGTAATAATAAAACTCCAGTCTCCCGTAGAGCCGGCTTTGTGTGAGTTACCCTTTCTCTATTGCAGTTCTCCTGTCTTGATGAATCAGCTCTGTCTCGGCAGTGGGCAAGGTGAAACCCCTGGGCAGTTACAAATTTGGGGGCTCATCTGGGATTGCCCTTGTGGCTGCCCGCCCATGGTTCAGTGGTCCCCATTCAGCGATGGATCCAGACGCCAGGCCAAGCGGCAGCCTAGTTCTCTTGGACTAGAGGAGGGCTCAGGTGTTCTCTGTACTTGGGGGGCATGGCCAATCCAATGTGCATGGATTTAATCACAATGGAGAAATGTCATGGGGAGACATCCCTCAACTGCAGCCCTATCACAGGGTGTCTGTCTGTGGCCCCATGGCAGGTTGTCTGGATTGGTGAGTATCCCAGGCACTGCCAATGCCTCCTTCCTTCTGACTGGTTCTGTACCCCTGTGGTGGGGTGTCTGCAGCCCCACTGCAGGGTGTCTGTTTGTAGCTCCACCGTGGGGTGTCTGCGTCTGTAGCTCCACTTTGAGATGTCTGTTTGGCTCCTGGGGGTTCTTGGTTGGCGATTTCTAACTAGTAGGAAGAGTCTTGGTTTGGGAGACTTCTCCTTAATCAGGAGGATTTCAGGAAGATTTCGAGGAGGTTTCTCAGAGAATAAGAGGGTAGTTTGGAAGGGATTCTCTTGGAGTTCTTGGTTAGGGACCTGATTTGGAAGGCCTCTGTCCTCTCGTCTTTGTGTGCAGTTATGTATGTGGAAGGGATCTCAGAAGGGGTTGCTGATGGAAGCTCAGCAGGCCTAACTCAGAGAACCCTCCTGATTTGCCCAGTCACATTCGATGAGCCCTAAAGAAGGCTCAACAGGCCTGTCTCAGGATGACTATCTGCTCTTTGCCTTGCCCAGAGACCTCATTGTGAGTGACCGTTTGGAGGTTGTCTCTCCTCATCTGGAGCGAATCACAGACAACAGAGACCAACAGGAAAAAGCTTGAGCTTTGCCAGGTTGATACTGGGTGCTGAACGAGGGGACTAATGTGTGTTTTGTTATGTGTGTTTTGCTGGGATGGAAAATATTTATTTGGTCCCCCATGCAGCCTGTTGGGCAGCATCTTGCAAATTAAGAATCTTGCCTATGGTTCCATAAAGCAGAAAAAGGTGGGCTGGGCGCAGTAGCTCACGCCTGTAATCCCAGCACTTTGGGAGGCCGAGGCAGGCGGATCATGAGGTCAGGAGATTGAGACCATCCTGGCTAGCACAGTGAA
The DNA here is from genome assembly GCF_002776525.5 of Piliocolobus tephrosceles. NCBI lineage: Eukaryota > Metazoa > Chordata > Mammalia > Primates > Cercopithecidae > Piliocolobus > Piliocolobus tephrosceles. Next base: position 3,059,799 of record NC_045451.1, read on the forward strand.
ACCCCATCTCTACTAAAAATACAAAAAATTAGCCAGGTGTGGTGGCAGGCACCTGTAGTCTCAGCTACTCAGGAGGCTGAGGCAGGAGAATCGCTTGAACCCAGAAGGCGGAGGTTGCAGTGAGCCAAGATCACGCCACTGTACTCCAGCCTGAGCAACAGAGGGAGACTCTGTCTCAAAAAAAAAAAAAAAAAAGCAAAGCAGAAACTGTGATTTTCTCTCATAAAGTGGCTTGAACCCCACAGCTATGGTGCAGTGAGCAGGGTCATCAGAAGCTGCTGTGTTCTGGAAGCTGCAGAGAAAGGGAGCCTGGAAACCTGGCATGCCAGCAAAAAAGGGTAAGAAATTCTTACCAGCCAAGTTTCAGGTCCCTCTCTCTTTCTCTGGGAAAATAGTAAACATCACTATTTCTCTGTCTGCAAGGGTTTGATGAATAGAAAAAGGATTTGTGAGACTAGTCTTAGGCGGTAGCAGATCTGGTGCACTTTGTGTTAAGAATTTGTCTTTCTGTGTTCTGTAGTGGAGAAAGAAGCATCACAGGATAGAATGTGAGTTTAGGATCCACTTTGAAGCCCACTTCTCAATCTAGCCCGTCAGGCTGGTCAGCAGACTTTGCTGTGCGTCCCTGAAACCAATACAGGATGAAATTTCTCTGTCTTGTTTTGTGTCCTTAAGGGTTTAACCTGTGACCATGTGGAGAGACTTTCTCTTGGTTTCTAGAAGACAGGAATTTGGAGATGCATATCATGGTTAGCCCTAAACATTTTCTTGAGCAGTTAAAAGCCTTTGTGAGCTTGAAATGGGCTTCTCTAGGCTGCTTCTGGGAAGAGCAACAGAAACTGCTCAGTGCTGTAACTCAGTAGCTACGGCGTTGCCTTTTGACAGTGGCAGCCTGGGGTCTATTTTTGGCTTCTGGAATGATTCCCTTCTGATTTTGTATTTATGTAACTTTGCCATTTATTGAGGTTTCCCCCTGCCATAGCTGATTTTGTGTCTTGAATTTTCCTTTCTCTAAACTACCCTGGGGTAGATTCTACATCTTGTAATAAAAAAAAAAAAAAAAAAGAAAAGAAAGCAACAACTCACCATCCCTTTGAGATACCTGTGTGTCCATGGTTAAGTTATAACCTTAGTTAAAACTTACTAATTTCACATGGGAAATAGCTGTGGAATTCAAAAGCCAAAAATATTGGCCACTTGGCACGGCTAAAGTTGGGTAATAAACAATTTAAAAGGATTTTTTTTTTTTAGGTTAAAGAGCGCTGTGGTTAAAGGTGAGCTTAATTAAAAGTGTATAAACAAGCTGTAGGTACATTTAAAAGGCCTTTATGTTTCTCTCTTCTTGGATCTTGTTTTTTCTGGATAAAGGTTTTTGTTCTTCTCAGTGGACTGAATTATTTCTCTCTCTTTTTTTTTTGTCTTGTTAATCTTAATGCATACACGAGAGGCCCTGAGATAACTTCTGGTAGCCTGGGACTCCTTGGGAAAAGAGGAGGCACCACAAACCCCGTTTTGGAAAAAAGCTCTGTTTTCCTCACAAAATCCCAGGAATTAAAAGCGGATAGATCCCTCTCAAAATCAAAGGCTCTGTTCTGTTTTCCACTGTGTTATCTGACGGTTTTGAGTTTTAGGGGTATCAGAAATTACTTCTCACTATGAAAGAGCTTGCTGTGTAATAACTAGGTAGGAAACATACTTTAAGAGATGGCTAATAGTAGTTATGGGGGGATACCTGACTCTTGGCACACTTGATCAGAGAAGCATGCTTTGGCCACCTGGAAGATATGGAAATATCCCAGCCCTCACTGAGCGATGGGAGTAGCTGTGATTAGGCCCTAGAAATGCATGCTTTCCTGGCCCTGTTCCTCCACTGGCTCCACCCTGAGCCAGTATAGCCCAATTAAGAAACTGGCAAATGAAAAATCTTACAAGTGCTGAATCTTCTGTTTGTCTGTATTTATATATGTTTTGTCTGTGTGTGATGTTTACATATAAAAGAGCTCTGATTAATAAGCACTTAAATCAAGTATTTTGTCAGAAAAATAGAAACTTTAATGCCTTTTTATTCACATGCCTTTAGTACTCTTATGGAAATAAAGACAGTTTTAAAGATTATTGGTAAAATGAAATGGCTTGAAAATGTAGATATTTGGTCTAAATTAAGGTCAGATATCAGATCTGCTAAATGCTTTAAGATCAAACTGTTTCCTTGACTTTTGAAAATCGTTCAATTTACCTACTTTGGAGCATTAGATTATAGATGAGGCCTGAGGACATGTGGAGAGCCACGGCCCTAGCTATGCTGAAGACTGTCAGACTTTACCTTCATTTCTATCTGATGTCCTAGGCTCCTCCCCTAGTACATCATTAAAATCACTCACTTATCAGATTTTTCACTAAAAATAAGAGTTGCTAAGAGTTAACATTGTAGCATGAAATTGAGATGACTGGAGAAACAGTTTTACTTACATACAAGGTTTGTAGGGAATGTGTTTTTGGTAGATTATAAGAAGGCATAGGAATATGGCTTTTGTTAAAGGGAACGTAATTTTTTTGTAGTTCAGAGAGTTTTAAAGATTGTCTTAACCTAAAAGAGTAATGGACAAAGCTGAAGGTTTAACCAAAGTGAAAAAGTTTGTAAAGAGTTAATTCTGTGGGTATAAACAAGTTGGCTAAGATTTAAAAGAAATTATTTAGCTTTTTCCCATAGGTTAAAACATTAAAATCATACCGATATGGGGCCAGAATCTGGGTCCATGTGTCTGACTAACAGGGTTTTCTTAGAAAATTGATCTGCTGTTTGATGGAAAATTGTAAAGAATTCTTTTTTTTTTTTTTTTTGAGACAGAGTCTCACTCTGTCACCCAGGCTGGAGTGCAGTGGTGCGATCTTGGCTCACTGCAAGCTCTGCCTCTTGGGTTCATGCCATTTTCTGGCCTCAGCCTCCTGAGTAGCTGGGACTACAGGTGTCTGCCACCATACCTGGCTAATTTTTTTGTATATTTAGTAGAGACAGGGCTTCACGGTGCTAGCCAGGATAATCTCGGTCTCCTGACCTTGTGATCCGCCCACCTAGGCCTCCTAAAGTGCTGGGATTATAGGCACGAGCCACGGCGCCTGACCAGAAAATTGTAAAGAGTTCAAAAAAGTTTATGAAAATCTTACCTTATGGTCAAACGAATTAAAACCAGAGAGATATATAAAATTTTATTAAAAAACTAGCTTTACCATTAAAGATGCACTAGTGCAAACATGAAATGTGGTTTTCTGTTTTGAAGACGATCTTTATGTAATGTTAAAAGATGATGAAAGGATTTTATTTTCTCCTTTGCACCCAGCTAATTTTTTGTGTTTTTAGTAGAGATGGGGTTTCACCACGTTGGGCAGGCTGGTCTCCTGACCTCAGGTGATCCACCCATCTGGGCCTCCCAAATTGCTGGGATTACAGACGTGAGCCACCACGCCCAGCCTTAATCGTAGTTTTAATACTGGCTATCCTAATTATTTTCTCATCCACAGACATTTTGTCTTGCTTTGATCCTTTTCAAAAGGCAGTTTATAATCAGATATAGGACTCTGAGTGCAGGTCTCAGATAACTTTAAAAATCGTGCTGTTTGAATACAGGAAAAACACTAAACTTGTAGGACTCTCATGGAGAATGAATGTGTTAAACATTGCCAAGCCTTTTGTTTTCAGAGTCAAGAGAACTTATTTCTTTAGAGCTATTTGCAACTTTTAACAAGTGAGTAAAATATACTCCTGTGAACAAAATTTGCAACATATTTGTTTATCTCTACCTTATTTCTTCAGACTTTGGAAACTATTTCTGAGTATTCTCAATTTATGGTAGTATAGTTAATTGTATAAGTGCAATAAGAATTTGTTCTCTTTTGTAACAAGACACAATTGGAGAAATTGGTCATTTTACCAAGGCTTTGACTGGAATGGCATCTTTCCTTTAAAGAATCAAAGTTGACTTAGAGTCAATTAAAACCCGTTGGGGAGTCAGGCCTCATACCTTGTCCACACAGAGTCCCTGTGCAAGGTTTCTGACCTGTGGTCAGTAAAGAATGTCACTTTCTAACAAGCCCAGGAACCCCAAGTTATCTTGGGACCTCAAGAGAAGAGGAAATTGCTCAGCTCATAGGTACTTGAGAGTACAAAACCATGGCTGGGCTTGGCTTTTAAAAAGTCTTATCTGAGATGCTTCATGGAACACAGTTCCATCAAAGCCAATTAAGGCCTATGTGAAAAATAATTATTCTTGCTGCACTTTATGCAAATAATCAGGCCAAGTACAATAAGACTAAAGTTTATTTTGTAAACTGTAAATCAGTTCTATCATGTTTTTTGTTTGTTTGTTTTTTAAATGGGGACTGGGCCAGTCATGGTGGCTCATGCCTGTAATTCCAGCACTTTGGGAAGCCAAGGCAGGCGGATCACCTAAGAACGGGAGTTCAAGACCAGCCTGACCAACATGGAGAAACTCTGTCTCTACTAAATACAACATTATTCGGATGTGGTGGCACATGCCTGTAATTCCAGCTACTCGGGAGGCTGAGGCAGGAGAATTGCTTGAACCTGGAAGGCAGAGGTTGCAGTGAGCCGATATCACGCCATTGCACTGTAGCCTGGACAAGAGCAAAACTCCGTCTAAAACACACACAAAAAAATGGAGACTGGAGAGAGAAAAATTACGCTTCAAAAGAGAAGCTAAAGCACACTATTGCTAGTTGCTCTTGAGGTTTTTTCTGCAGTTTAAATTCTAAATTCTTTGTGGGTTAGAAGTCCCCAAACTAATGCTTTTAAATCTTCTCTTTCAAAATTGGGAATTGCACTCCTCATCCTAGGACTCGTTATTTACCTTATAGTGTGCCATTCACTTGAATACTGTACTGAAACCATAGATGAAAGTAATAATGTTTTCACCATGCAAGTATCAGAAACCCAGTCAGGCCTGCATGGGTCACTCAGACAGTTGAAAAGTGGTTCCACTCTTCTCACCTTGGGGTTCACTCCCATTCCTACTACGTCCCCTGCCAGCAGGAAGAAGCCAGAGCAATTGATGGCCTTTTCCATCTTCACAGCCTACACCTTAAGATTAAGGTGTTATAAAACCCAAAGGGAAGGATTGAAACCACTTTTGCAAAATGACTGAGACGGTGAAAGAGATGGAACTTAACTGACTCCATCTTGCTTCTAACCTCCAAGCTGTCCTTGTTTATTCCTGGGCGTAGGCTGGACTAACTTTGGGAGAAATTTAGTTTACAGTTTATAATTTAAACAAAGACCGTAACAGCCCTTTCCCAAAGCAGACCTCCTTCTTGCCTGGGACTAGATTGCCTTTGTAGGACTATTGTTAGCCACAAGATTAGAAATTATGGTTTAGGAGTCATGAGCTAGAGGCTTCAAGATTCTGACCCTCCCTAAACTGCTCCTAAGATCAGTGCTTAAGATAGTTTGCAGGCCCTACACTTGATGGATCAGCTGTCACCGCCCAGATCAATAAGCTGGCTCATCTGATCTTGTGGCCCCAACCCAGGAACTGACTCAGTGCAAAAAGACAGCTTCAACTCCCTGTGATTTCATCTCTGACCAGTCAGCACTCCCGGCTCACTGGCTTCCCCCCACCCACCAAGTTATCCTCAAAAACTCTGCTCCCCAAATACTCAGGAAGACTGATTTGAGTAATAATAAAACTCTGGTCTCCCGCAGAATGAATGAATGAATGAATGAATGAATGAATGAATGAATGAACGAACAAATAAATAAATAAATAAATAAATAAATAAACAAATAAAAAGAAATAATAAAAACCTAATGAAAACTAATTTAAATTTTTGTTACCCACGATAACTGAGTATTATTTTAAAACCTGATCACTGTAAGTGGTGCTTTCTCTGCACAGGCTGCTGTGGATAGTAAAAGACTCACTGTGAGGCAGGCAGAGCTCTTTTGCTTGAAGTACACATCCCAGTTCAAATAAAAGGGTTGATCAGAATGATGTCCTGTGGAATCTGTGGAGCACAACAGAGATCCAAAGACAGGAGCTGTGACACTGTGAGCTGCATGGAGAACGGAGTTGAGACGTGGCCAGGAAGTTTCCTCTTTCTGCCACCACACTTCCTCAGTGGCTCTCACACGGCTTCTAAGGTCTGTTTTAAATTCAGCTCTCCAGGACTTTTTAGTTCCCATGTCCAACAGGAAGCTTCACTCTGGGTTTTTATTTTAAGCAGTAGGGAGGTTGGATGGGATTGGTCCAGCCTGTCTTTCAAGCTAGACACACAGCTAAGCTGTGGCTGGCTGCACTTTCTTTGGGTATCTGCTTTGGAGTAATCAGCAGTGTTCAAGGACAGGGCCCACCATGTCCACCAGGGCTGTGCCCACCAGGAGAAAGGTGGGTGTGGGTGGGGGAAGATCCACCCTCAATCATGGATACATTTAGGGTTTGATATTGATTCTTTTTTTTGAGAAAAAAATTGTTGCTTAATTTGGATAGAATTATCATATTCATACCATTGAGTCTTTCAGTAAAACAACGTGGCACATCAATTCATTGATTCCAGTGCCTTTTGTATATATTTTGATAAAGTTTTCTGCTTTTCTCTTTATGGGTCTTTCACATTTTGAAAGGAATACTCAGATTCAAAAGCAACGAATAAAATATAAATGAAACAAATAAATAATGAAAGAAAAACAAATGAAGAAAACAAAGGAATCCAGGAATTCCAGGCTTTAGATTATGTGGCTCACCAACTAAAAAATATAGCAAGTAACTAACGGGGCTGAAATGTCCCAGAAGGGCACCAAATTTACCAAGTTAAAGTCACTCTGCTCATGGTGGGAGAAGGTCTGTTTTATGATGATCAGAGCTGTGAGGGTCTTCTGATCACCTCATTGGTGAAGGAGGGATTGCCCTACCCTAAACAATATGAGAGAGCTGAACACACAACCAACACGAGTCAGAGAAGAGCCAACAGAGGCTTATCCATAGAGCACGTTCACAGCCTGGAAGAGGAGCACATGGCCCGTGACACAGGGCTAGCAGGAGCTGTGTTCGGGACAGGCTGAACAAGCAGAGGCCACTGCAGGCAGGCTTCGTAGTAAGAAGGGAGGTGACCCTGATTTCCATGGATGGATGTGACTGGATTGTTTGAACAATTCCACAGGCTGCAAAAGGTGGCACCCGTTGGGCTTGGGGGCCAGGTGGGGCGCAGCTGGTCTGGTTATAGGGGAACCAGCCAGCTAAGGAACCTTTGTCCTTGGCTGTGGGCATATCTAGCTTTTAAAAGCAAGGAAACTCTCCAGGCCTGTGCAACTCCAAGAAGTCAAGACAGTACTTGAATTTTCGGTGTCACAGTGCATAAGGTTATCACACATCAGTACTGTGAATGTCAGAATGCGGTTGTTCTTATTAGCGTGTCAGCAATGTATTTAACTGATGAATGGCTCAAGTTCCCTTTTATTTGGGGGACGAATATTAGGGTGACACAGTTTGTTTATCTCAAGGTGCACGGCATTGTTTTCTGTCCGTGGTGTGTGGTATGCCTGATGACTCCCAGAGGAAACCAGGCAAGGTGTTGGCTCTACTTCGATGTGAGTACAAACTATTGTTTGGACCCAAGCTCTGTTTCTTGGTCATCCCTACATTATGAGACCACATGTGTGCACACGTGCATGCACACACACACACACACACACACATGCATGCACTCACACACGCATGGGTGCTCTTTTCTCTCAGGCCAGTTATTTACTGGACTATCAGAATCTGTCGCTGCCTAGGACCCCAAAGAGCATTTAAAGTCAAGGTGCCAGAGAGGCTGGTCTTAAATTAGGACTGGGTGAAATGAGGGGTTTCAGAATCTTGGATTCATAGACCTTAGACATGAAAAGCCTTTAAGTCTTCCAATCCAGTCTTCCCTGCCTGTTGTAGAGATGGTTCTGAGGGAGGAAGCGACCAGCAGCATCCAAGGACTGGCAGCTTCCAGCTCTGCATCATCAGTGCCTGTGCAAAGTCAGCACTTAATAATTGTCACTAAAGTGAAGGCATAAAAATGGAGCAGGAAGTGGGATGGAGACAAATCCCAAGCCTGACATTCACTGGCTCCTGTAGAGTGGGAGATAACACCCACATCATGATCACACTGCCTTTCAGTTGGGACATTCAAGATTTGTTAGTTTCAAGGCAACAGATTTTGTTCTAACCTGATTATCAGTGTCTGATGGAAAAGCAGTAAATTTTTGTCAGCAATGCACAAATTCATTAAAAAAGCCAATTATTTTATTTTGAAAGTGGCCTAATATTCTGAGATTAAAACATCTGAATACAAGAAGTTAATGGACTTGTAGTTTTAGACCAAAATGCAACAGGGGCACTTCATCCTATTCCTCTCACTAAGGACAGCAAAAAATCTCAGACATTTTATGTAAAACAAGCACACAAAGACCCTCATGTTGGAGAGAAGAATGTAGACTGGCCAGGGACCTCAGGACCCAAATAATGACACCATGGTGGGCGAGCTGGGTTTTCTTTTTGCCTCCTGTATACCAGACCAAATACCAGAGACAGTGATAACCTGGCAATGCCAATAGGCACAGAAAAAAAGTCCAGGAAAAGCCTGCTCTCTATACCCAAAGAATCAGGAAAGGCTTAGCCTATCAAGACAGAACGCTTTTAGACAAAAACCACCCTACCAACCACATCAGGGGAAGGTATAGTCCATTTCAACTCCCATTAGCAAAGGCTGACTGAGGAGCCTAAATTTCCTGCTTCACCCTGATGTAATGATCTGACTTTCACCCAACACCCCCATCCTGGGATGGTATCAGAGAAGACTGAGTGGGGAGCCGGACTTTCCTTGTCACCTGGCATTAACGAGGCTCCCTCGACAGGGTCATTGGAGGCTAAGAAAATCTCAGCTTGAGTAAGAAAAGAAAATCAACAGACACTAACAGCAAGATGACAGAGATATTGGGATTATTTGACAAGGGTTTTAAGACAGTTATCATAAAAATGTCTCAATAAACAATTACAACAAACTTGAAACTAATAAAAACATAAGAAGGCTGAGCAAAGAAATAGTAAATCTAAGACGAAACACATGGGCATTTTAGAAATTAAGATTACAATAATTCCATCCACTCCATGGATCAACTCAGCAGCAGAATGACACAGGAAAGAAACTAGTGATATTGAAATTTCTAATATTCTATCATTAGAAATTACCCAATTTGAGCAACAGAAAAAAAAAAAAAAAAAAAAAAGCTAAAAAAATAATGAACAGAGCCTCAGGGACAGATAGGACTACAACAAAAGACCTAATGTTCATGTCAGAGTCTTAGAGGAGAGGAGGGAGAGGGTGGGGCTAAAAAGTATTCAAAAAAAAATTGAGGAAAAGTTCCAAAATTTAGCAAGACTTAAACCTACAAATCCAAGAAGCTGAGTAAAAGTCCTGAACAGTATAAACCCTGGAACTACACAACAAAACTCATCAAAATAAAACTTCAGAAAACTAAGAACTAAAAAAAAAATATTGAATGCAGAGATAAAAAATCAACACCTTACCTACAGAGGAACAAATTGAATGACAGTAGATTTCTTGTGAGAACCATGAGAGTCAATAGGAAGTGGGATAACATTTTGCAAGTTCTGAAAGCAAAGAACTGTCAATCTGAAATTTTATATCTAGGAAAATTATCCGTGGGATGAAGGAAAAACCAAGATATTTTCAGAAGAAGAAAAATTGAGAGAATTTCATGTTAGCAGACCTGCTCTAAAGAACAGCTAAAGAAAATTTCAAAACAGAAAGGAAATTATAAAAGAAGGAATCTTGGAACACCAGGAAGGAAGAAAGAACAGGAAGAGCAAAAATATGGACAAATACAATAGACTTTCCATTGAAAGACAATGAGTATTTCAAATTACATTTGACAAACAAAGCAAAAATTATAATGCATTCTGATATGGTTCTAATATATGTAGAAGGAATGCTAAAATAATTATCAAAAAGAGAGTCAAGGGATTTAACGAGAGTTAAAATTTCTACACTGCACTCAAACTGGTGGAATGTCAACAGCAGTAGACTGGTAAGTTATATACATATATTTATTTATTTATTTATATAATGTCATACCTAGAGCAACTCTTAAAAAACCTACACAAAGAGATACACTCAACACATTATAAGTAAATAACAGATTCTAGAAAGAGTTCAGGAAAACAGGAGAAAGAGACAGAAATAGAAAAAACACGAAACTAAAAGATGAAATGGCAGCCCCAAGCCCTAACATATCCATAATTACTTTAAATGTAAATGGTCTAAATACACCAATTAAAAGGCAGAGGCTGACAGAGTGGATTAAAAAAATGATTCAACTATATGCAAGGGTATTGTGCTACTGACAAAAAGTAATCTCAAAAATTCACACAAGGTTGGGCGCGGTGGCTCACGCCTGTAATCCCAGCACTTTGGGAGGTCGACGTGGGCAGATCACAAGGTCAGGAGATTGAGACCATCCTGGCTAACATGGTGAAACCCCGTCCCTACTAAAAATACAAAAAAAATTAGGCGGGCATGGTGGCGGGCACCTGTAGTCCCAGCTACTCGGGAGGCTGAGGCAGGAGAATGGCGTGAACCTGGGAGGTGGAGCTTGCAGAGAGCCAAGATTGCACCACTGCACTCCAGCCTGGGTGACAGACCTAGACTCCGTCTAAAAAAAGAAAAAAAAAAATCACACAATATATGATTCCATTTACATAACATTCTTGAAATGACAGAAGCACAGATGGAGGAGATGACTAGTTTCCAGGGTTTGGGAATGGTAGGAGCAGAGAGGCAGGTGTGGCTCCAGAGAGGTAGCAAGAAAGAGATCTCTGTGGTGACAGAACAGTTCTGCATCTTGATTGCAGGGGTGATTACATGAAACTATGCCTGTTAAAATGGGTTAGATCTATACACCCAACCAGTGCCAGTATCAGTTACCTGGGTTTGATGTTGTACTGTATTTACATACAATGTAACCATCGGAGAAAACCAGATGAAGAGTGCATGTCTCTCCAAGCTGTCTTTATAACTTCCTACAAATCCCATATTATTTCAAAATAAAAGTTTAAGACACGGGGCAGAATTTTATATGTGGTGTGAGTTCAACCACACAAATAATTTCATTTGGATAGAACAAAATACAAGCAATAAATGCACTTTTTAAAAGAGTTAACAACATAGCCTTCCACAGTGACATCAGCAACAGTGGCACCAATATTCAGCATTAATGGAAATGATTTTCTTCTCTGGTTTATAAAATGATGACCTGGCAAGAAAATTGAGTTATTAGTAAGCAGTGAAGCCAGAAAATGTTTCTGTTCTATTTTAGTCAACTATTTTTGTCTCCTTTTTGTAAACCAAGTGGTTGTCCTTATTTTTAAGTATGTCTTGGAGCACAACAAGACTAGTTCAGAAATACATTTCTTGTCTGGTCCAGATCATTTTCTAAAGAAATGATGGTACAGAATTAGATAAAAAGTAGGTCAACTTTACCCAGTAGGTTACAACTCTATAGGGTCAGAAAAGATTTCAATCAGGTTTGTTTCACACAGGGAAGAGTATTACAGGATACTTTTCCTGGAGGATATGAAATTTCAGATTTTCCAAGAGAAGTAGTTTTTTATTCTTTGTGACACAAACAGTTCTTTTTTGGATTATGTGATTGACAAATATGTAATGTATCATAGTTGAAAACATGAATTCAGCCTAATTCTTTGGCCAAGTGTTTTTTTTGTTTGTTTGTTTGTTTGTTTGTTTGTTTTTTTTTTTTGAGACAATGTCTCACTGTCACCTAGACTGAAGTGCAGTGGCATGAACATGGCTCACTGCAGTCTCGACATCCCAGGCTCAAGTGATCCTCCTGCCGCAGCCTCCCAAATAGCTGGGACTATAGGTGTGTGCCACCATGGCTGGCTGATTTTCTTTCTTTCTTTTTTTTTTGAGATGGAGTTTTGCTCTGTCACTGAGGCTGGAGTGCAGTGGCACGATCTCAGCTCACTGCAACCTCTGCCTCCAGGGTTCAAGTGATTCTCCTGCCTCAGCCTCCTGAGTAGCTGGGGTTATAGGCACGTGCCACCACACCCAGCTAATTTTTTGTATTTTTAGTTGAGATAGAATTTTGCCATGTTGGCCAGTATGGTTTTGAACTCCTGACCTCAGGCAATCCACCCGCCTCAGCCTCCCAAAGTGCTGGGATTATAGGCATGAGCCACCATGCCCGGCTGCCTGGCTAATTTTTTTAAAAAGTTTTTGTAGGAATGGGGTCTCACTTTGTCACCTAGCCTGCTCTCAAACTCCTGGGCTAAGTGATCCCCTCACCTCAGCCTCCCCAAGTGCTGGGAGTACAGCACCGTGCCTGGCCAGGCCAGGACCTTAAAGGTACTCACACTATATATTACTCTAACACACCATTTGTTTGTTTATATTCACCAGCCATGCAGAACTATTATATTGTTTTACTACCTCTTCCTGTGCCTTAGAGCAGGGGTCCCTGACCCCCAGGCAGTGGAGAGTAGTGGTCTGTGGCCTATTAGAAACTGAGTTGCATAGTAAGAGGTGAGCAGAAGGCAGGTAAGGGAAGCTTCGTCTATCTGTATTTACAGCTGCTCCCCATTGCTCACCTTACTACATAGGCTCTGCCTCCTGTCAGATGAGTGGCAGCATTAGATTATCCCAGGAGCTCGGACCCTGTTGTGAATGTCGCATGAGTGGGATCCAGGTCGCTCGCTCCTTTTGAGAATCTAATGCCTGATGATCTGTGACTCCCATCACTCCCAGATGGGACCATCTAGTTGCAGGAACACAAGGTCAGGGCTCCCACTGATTCTACATGGTGATGAGTCATACAATAATTTCATTAGATACTACAATGTAATAATAATAGAAATAAAGTGCACGGGCCAGGCACAGTGGCTCATGCCTGTAATCCCAGCACTTTGGGAGGCCGAGGCGGGTGGATCACAAGGTCAGGAGATTCAGACCATCCTGGCTAACATGGTGAAACCCCGTCTCTACTAAATATACAAAAAATTAGCTGGGCATGGTGGCGGGCACCTGTAGTCCCAGCTACTCAGGAGGCTGAGGCAGGAGAATGGTGTGAACCTGGGAGGCGGAGCTTGCAGTGAGCCAAGATTGCACCACTGCACTCCAGCCTCGGGGACAGAGCGAGACTCCATCTCAAAAAAAAAAAAAAAAAAAAAAAAAAGGCCAGGCGTGGTGGCTCACAGCCATAATCCCAGCACTTTGCACTTTGGGAGGTAGAGGCAGGCAGATCATGAGGTCAGGAGATCGAGACCATCCTGGACAACATGGTGAAACCCCATGTCTACAAAAAAAAAATACAAAAAAAAAAATTAGCTGGGCATGGTGGTGGGCACCTATAGTCCCAGCTACTCGGGAGGCTGAGGCAGGAGAATGACATGAACCTAGGAGGTGGAGCTTGCAGTGAGCTACGATCGTGCCACTACACTCCAGCCTGGGCAACAAAGCAAGACTCTGTCTCAAAAAAAAAAAAAAAAAGGAAAAGAAAAAAAGCAAACTCCAAGCCCCCTCCCACTGACTCTGGACAAGTTTTGTGTCTGACCAGCCTACCTGATCATTCTGACCCAACTCAAACTGAAGGCCTCCACCACGGTGGGGAGGGTTGGAGTTGGGCCTGCAGTGGAACTGCCTGGGCCCAGGTCCTGGCCCTGCTGCTCTGTGATCTCAGGCAACTCAAGGCACTTCGCTGTGCCTCAGCTTTTCCATCTGTCAAACAGGGACAGTAGTGACAAAGCTAGTCCATGAAGTTATGGGGTTCCAATGGGGCAGTCCCTGGAAAATGCCCAGAAGAAGTTCTAGCATGCAAAGCCTTCACTGATGTTATTTTTGCTAATTAACACTGTTTACTGTTACTAAATTAACACTGATAATAATTAATAATAACATAGTGGCTTTTGCTAGGTTTGGGAAAACTGAAGGAACTTAGAGGAGAAAATCCCAATTCAGCTATACTACATATGGTCTTCCACGGGCCAAGGAGAAAGCAGTCAAATCCTCCCGGGCCCCTGACAGCATAGTGCTCTGCTTCACCTGCTGGTGCTCAGTGACGCCCCTCTCCTTCACAGCCTGCTGTGCCATCATGATCAGGAGTTTAGGGCACCCCCTCTCCACTCACAGGCACTGTGGGCCTTCCTTCCAGTCCCACTGTCTCCCCAACCCCACAGCAGCAATCCTTTCTAAGGCTCACGTTATTCCATCTACATTGAGCCCCAGGGCAGGGCTGCCTGTTTCTATGCATGCCTGACTCTAAGCATGACATATTTGCACAGGTCAGGGGAGTTCTGGAACATGCCAAAGGCTTCAGGTCCACGATTGCGCCCTCCTGAGCCTGGGGCAGGACCAGGTCCCTGTGAACATGCAGCCAGGACTGCCCGGGACCTGCAGAGCCTCTGGAGCCTTCGACTAGGGCCTGGGTCCTTTGGGGGTCCGCAGAGATGCAGAGCCCTGGGTCAGGACAAGGAGGTCCCTGGGTCAGGACAAGGAGGTTTGTTTTTTTCTTGTAAATTTGTTTGAGTTCTTTGTAGATTCTGGATATTAGCCCTTTGTCTAGATGTACCATATGACCCAGCCATCCCACTACTGGGTATATATCCAAAGGATTATAAATCATGCTGCTATAAAGACACATGCACACGTATGTTTATCGCGGCACTATTCACAATAGCAAAGTCTTGGAATCAACCCAAATGTCCATCTGTGACAGACTGGATTAAGAAAATGTGGCACATATACACCATGGAATACTATGCAGCCATAAAAAAGGATGAGTTTGCGTCCTTTGTAGGGACATGGATGCAGCTGGAAACCATCATTCTTAGCAAACTATCACAAGAACAGAAAACCAAACACCGCATGTTCTCACTCATAGGTGGGAATTGAACAATGACATCACTTGGACTCGGGAAGGGGAACATCACACATCAGGGCCTATCATGGGGGGGAGGGGGGAGGGATTGCATTGGGAGTTATACCTGATATAAATGACGAATTGATGGGTGCTGATGAGTTGATGGGTGCAGCACACCAACATGGCACAAGTATACATATGTAACAAACCTGCACATCGTGCACATGTACCCTAGAACTTAAAGTATAATAATAAAAAAAAAAAAAAGAAAACTTGCAAAAATAACTAAAAAAAAAAAAAAAAGAAAACTGTCTATTCCACACACTGTCATTCTTGCTTTCTGTCTTGGTCTTAACAGAGCTTGGCTTTCAAGCTCATTGTATTGCTACAGAATCAAACTAAAGTCTATATTGACATCAAAATGACTTGGGGCTCTTGCGGGTATCTGCCTTTCCCAGAAGCTCAAAAGCCAGGACAAAAAAAGTTTAGAAGATATGGGATACTACTGAAAATAGATTTCAAAGTTCCTGATGGCTTCTTTTCCTACAGCAATCCCCTCTTAACCCCATCTTCCCCCTCCCCGTACTGTGCCCCATGTGGCCCACCAGGACCAAGGTGGGACCTCCCGCTAAGCCACATCCTTTCAATAAGGTTTTCCTGTGGTTACCCCATGCCTTGAAGTGACTGCTCAGAAGCACTCAGTTCATTCTTAGCCAAGACCTGGCCCAGGATGCTGTTTGCAGGGAGAAAAGGAGGTAAACTGCATTCTTGTATTTTTGTAAAGAAACTACTCTGCATCTGGTGCCTGCTCGATTCATTGTAGCAGCTGTTACTATTCTGCCCATTAAATCTCTCTGCAGCACCGAGCTTACTCACCTTCTCATAGGAAGTTGTCCTGCGTCTATTGCCACCACCCCCACTGGACCATAAGGCCCCTGGATAACACTGTTCACCAGCTTCCTCAGGCATAAAATCGGGATTATAATTCTGTTACCTCATAGGACTATCTTGGTAACAAAACAGGCAATATCTCTAACTCACATAGTTACAGCACTTAATACAGTGTTTTAAAAAGTAGTTACTGATATTAGCTACATATTTTTAAATAATTTATTGAAATGAAATTCACATAACACAGAATCATTTTAAAGTGAACAATTCAGTGGCACTTAGTGCATTTGCAATGTTGCGCAACCACCACCTCTAGTTCCGAAATATCTCCATATTTCAAAACAAAACCCTGTCCTCATTCAGCAGCTTCCCTTCACTGCCTTTCCTCCCAGCCCCTGGCAACCACCAATCTGCTTTCTGTCTCCATGGAATTATCTATTCTGGATATTTCATATAAATGGAATCATACAATATGGGACCTTTTGTATCTGGCTTCTTTCACTGAGCGTGTTTTCAAGGTTCACCCATGTTGCAGCATGAATCAGTAACTCTGTGTCTTTGGGAGCTGAATCCTATTCTATTGTATGGATGCAACACACTTTGCTTATCTGTTGGTCAGTTGTTGGATATTCAGGTTGTCTCCACCTTTTGGGTCCTGTGAATAGTGCTGTTATGAGTATGTGTGTATAGGCATTTTTTCCCTTTCTGTTTTCAAGTCTCTGGAGTATATGCCTAGTAGATTTCTGTGTCATATGGTATCTCAATGTTTACTTTTTTTTCTCTGTGTGCAAATATTTTTTATTGTAGTAAAATGTATGTAACATTTATCATGTTAACCATGTGTGTTTGTTTGTTTGTTTTTGAGATGGAGTCTCACTCTGTTGCCCAGGCTGGAGTGCAGTGGTGCAATCTCTTCTTACTGCAACCTCCGCCTCCCGGGTTCAAGTGATTATCTTGCCTCAGCCTCTCAAGTAGCTGTGATTACAGGCATGCAGCACCATGCCTGGCTAATCTTTGTATTTTTAGTAGAGATGGGGTTTCACCATGTTGGCCAGGCTGGTCTCGAACTCCTGACCTCAGGTGATCCTCCCACCTTGGCCTCCCAAAGTGCTGGGATTACAGGCGTGAGCCACCATGACCAGCGTTGATCATGTTTAAGCATACAGTTCTGTGTATTAGGTACCTTTGCACTGCTGTGCACCCATCAACATTATCCATCTCTGGAACTCATCCATCATCCCAAACTGACACTTTGATCCACTAAACAATAATTCCCCACTTCTCCCTCCCTCAACTGCTAACTGGCTTTTGACTTTCTGTCTCTATGAATTAGATTGCTCTAGGCATGTCATATAAGTGGAATCAGAGAAGATTTATCTTTTTGTGAGTGGTGTATTCTACTTAGCATGATGTCTTTAGGATTCATCGATGTTCTAGAATGTATTAATATTAGAATTTCATTCCTTTTGAAGGAATATTCTGTGGTATATACCACATTTTGTTTATCCATTCATCCGTTCATGGACATTTCATTTGTTTCCAACTTTTTGCTATTGGTAATAACACTGCTTTGAATACCAGGATATAATCTGTTTGAGTCTCTGCTTTCAATTGTTTCACATACATACCCAGAAATGGAATTGCTGGATCATACGGTAATTCTATTTTGGAATTTTTTAGGACTTGCCATACTGTTTTCTATAGGGGTTACGGTATTTTACATTTTCACCAGCAGTATACAAGAGTTCCAATTTCAGGTCAGCCATGGTGGCTCACATCTGTAATTCCAGCACTTTGGGCGGCCAAGGCAAGAGGATCACTTGAGGTCAGGAGTTCGAGACCAGGCTGGCCAACATGGTGAAACCCCGTTTCTACTAAAAATACAAAAAATAGCCAGGCATGGTGTCGTGCACCTGTAATCCCAGCTTCTTGGGAGGCTGAGACAGGAGAATTTCTTGAACTGGGGAGGCGGAGGTTGGAGTGAGCCAAGATTGTACCACTGTACTCCAGCCTGGGTGATAGGGCAAGACTCTTATCTCGAAAAAAAAAAAAAAAAAAAAAAGATAAAAAAAGAAAGTTCCAATTTCTCTATATCCTTATGAACATTTATTATTTTTCATATTTCTAAATTATAGCTATTCTAGTGAGTATGAAGTTTGCTTTTTATTTGTAGTTCCCTAATGACTAATGATGTTTAGCATTTTTCATGTGCTTGTTGACCATTTGTGTGCATGTGTGTCTATGTATATATATGTCTATTTCAGTCATTTGCCCATTTGAAAATTAGGTTTTGTTGTTGGGCTATAGAAGTTCTTTAAATATTCTGGATATTAATCCCTTGTCAGATATTTTGGTCAAATCCAAGGTCATGAAGATTTGCCCCTTTGGTCTTGCTCTTTTTTTTTTTTTTTTTGAGATGGAGTCTCGCTCTGTCGCCCAGGCTGGAGTGCAGTGGTGGTGTGATCTCAGCTCACTGCAAGCTCCACCTC
This sequence comes from Piliocolobus tephrosceles, assembly GCF_002776525.5. Classification (NCBI taxonomy): domain Eukaryota; kingdom Metazoa; phylum Chordata; class Mammalia; order Primates; family Cercopithecidae; genus Piliocolobus; species Piliocolobus tephrosceles. The sequence continues at coordinate 3,078,114 of NC_045451.1, forward strand.
CCGGGTTCACGCCATTCTCCTGCCTCAGCCTCCTGAATAGATTGGACCACAGGCGCCGCCACCACGCTCGGCTAAGTTTTTTGTATCTTTAGTAGAGACAGGGTTTCACCGTGTTTGCCAGGGTGATCTCAATCTCCTGACCTCGTGATCAGCCCGCTTCGGCCTCCCAGAGTGCTGGGATTACAGGCATGAGCCACCGCGCCCGGCCTGGTCTTGCTCTGATATTTAGATCATTGACTTATTTTGAGTTAATGTTTGCATATCATGTGAGGTGGGTTCCAGATTTATTATTTTGCATGGGAATATCCAGTGTCCTAGCACCATTTGTTGAAGAGACTTCTTTCTCCATTGAATGGTCTTAGCACCTTTGCTGAAAATCAGTGTGTCATAGATATGGATTTATTTCTGGGCTCTCAGTTCTATTCCATTGGTCCATATGTCTATCCCTCTGCTAGTACCACCGTTTTAACTACTGTGGCTTTGTCATAAGTTTTGATACCAGAACGAGTGAGTCTTCCAATTTCGTTCTTCTTTTTCAAGATTGTTTTGGTTATTCAGGTTCACTGCAGTGCCACTGAAATTTTGATAAAGATTGAGTTTGAATTTGTAGATTACTTTTTATCTTAATATTAAGTCTTTAAATCCATGAAAATGAGATGTCTTTCCATTTATATAGCTCTTTTTAATTTATTTCAGCAACGTTTTACACCTTTCAGTTCACAAGTCTGTCACAGTTACATCCTCCTTGATTAAATTTATTCCTAGGTATTTTATTCTTTCTGATTCTATTGTAAATGATTATTTATTTATTTATTTATTTATTTATTTATTTATTTATTTATTTTTGAGATAGAGTCTCTCTTGTCGCCCAGGCTGGAGTGCAGTGGTGCAATCTCGGCTCACTGAAAGCTCCGCCTGCCGGGTTCACGCCATTCTCCTGCCTCAGCCTCCCCAGTAGCTGGGACTACAGGTGTCTGCCTCCACATCAGGCTAATTTTTTGTATTTTTAGTAGAGATGGGGTTTCACTGTGTTAGCAGGATGGTCTCGATCTCCTGACCTCATGATCCACCTGCCTCAGCCTCCCAAAGTGCTGGGATTACAGGCATGAGCCACCACGCCCGGCCGAAATTTTAATCTTAATTTCCTTTGTGAATTTTTCATTGGTGATGTATTGAAACACAACTGATTGCGTTGATAATGTATTCTGCAATTTGGCTGAATTTGCATATTAGATCTGTGCTGTGGTTTGAATATGTCACCCCAAAATGCACTGTGGAAACTTAATTCCTATTGTAACAGGATCAAGAGATGGGGCCTGTGACTGTTAATACTAAGTGTCAATTTGATTGGATTGAAGAATGCAAAGTATTGATCCTGGGTGTGTCTGTGAGGGTGTTGCCAAAGGAGATTAATATTTGAGTCAGTGGCTGGGGAAGGCAGACCCACCCTTAATCTGGGGTGGGGGCGACCATCTAAACGGCTGCCATGGAGTATAAAGCAGGCAGAAAAATGTAAAAAGGTTAGACTGACCTAGCCTCCTGGTCAACATATTTCTCCCGTGCTGGATGCTTCCTGCTCTCGAACATCGGACTCCAGGTTCTTCAGTTTGGGGACTCGGACTGGCTCTCCTTGCTCCTCAGCTTGCAGATGGCCTATTGTGGCACGTTGTGATTATGTGAGTTAATACTTAATAAACTCCCCTTTATATATATCCTATTAATTCTGCTCCTCTAGAGAACCCGAATACAGGGCCTTCGGGAGAGAATTAGGATTAGATAAGGGGCATCACATGGTCCATCACATCAGCGTGGGGCCCTGTGATGGCTTTCTAGGGAGAGGAGGAGAGACCTGTGCTGGCATGCCCTTGCCCTCCTGCCAGGTGGTGCCCTTTGCATGTTACGACACAGTAAGAAGGCTCTCACCAGATGTGGCACCTTGACCAGATGAATGAAATAGAACATTCACGTCTCCTGGGAAGCTGATCCTGACAGAATCTGAGAAGGAGCAGGGAGCTGGAGAAAGCCAGGCCTCCTGACAGCATCCAGCGACCTCAGATATGCCTGATAAGAGTCAGTCCCTTGTATTCAGGTAGCGCTAGGGGGGGCGTTCTAGCTTTGCCATGTTTCATCTTTGACCTTGAACTTCCCAGATTCCAGAATTGTGAGAAATACTTTTCTTTATAAATTACTTAATTTTGTAGTATTCTATAATAGCAACAGAAAATGAACTAAGATAATCTAGAAGTTTTTTTTTAAATGTCTTTAGGATTTTCCATGGAAGATCATGTAATTTGCAATAGAAATAGTTTTACGTCTTCCTTTCCAATTTGTGTGTCTTGCCTAAGTGCTTTGACTGGAACTTCCAGTACAATGTTTCATATCAGAGGTGAAAGCAGGAATCCCTGTCTTTCTCTTATCTGAAGAGTAAAGCTTTCGGTCTTTCTAGCTATTTATTTTTATTTTTATTTTTTGAGATGGAGTCTCGCTGTCACCCAGGCTGGAGTGCAGTGGTGTGATCTCGGCTCACTGCAATCTCAGCCTCTTGGGTTCAAGCGATTCTCCTGCCTCAGCCTTCCGAGTAGCTGGGACTACAGGTGCGTACCACCACACCCGGCTAATTTTTGTATTTTTAGTAGAGATGGGGTTTCACCATGTTGGCCAGGCTGGTCTCGAACTCCTGACATTATTTTTAAAAAAACCTTATTCTTGGCTGGGCACGATGGCTCAAGCCTGTAATCCCAGCACCCTGGGAGGCCGAGACGGACGGATCACGAGGTCAGGAGATCGAGATCATCCTGGCTAACACGGTGAAACCCCATCTCTACTAAAAATACAAAAAACTAGCCAGGCGAGGTGGCGGGTGCCTGTAGTCCCAGCTACTCAGGAGGCTGAGGCAGGAGAATGGCGTGAACCCGGGAGGCAGAGCTTGCAGTGAGCTGAGATCTGGCCACTGCACTCCAGCCTGGGCAACAGAGCCAGACTCTGTCTCAAAAAAAAACAAAAAAACAAAAAAAAAAACAAAACCTTATTCTTCCTTTTCCTAACCATACACAACCTTCATGAGAGCTTTGAAACCAGTTTCACCACCTTTAATCATCTTTGTAACAACTTTCTACTTAGCAAGAGCATAAGCTTGGATATAAAAATAGCATTGTTTTCCTCTTACTTTAGTTTACAAATATTATAATATTCATAATTATCCCACCTCTTCTACTTCATATTCTCAGTTCATGTCTGACATAACTAAGCACTGATTGAGGTCATAGTTAAGAGCTCCACCCATCTGAATACTACCTAATTTTCATCTATCTAAATTCTCTTTTCTCTGATCAGCAACGTTTTTCAAACAGAGATAGCGAGAGTTTGAACCATAAATTTAGTTAGTTTCATGTCATGCCTCCCAGATTTTCTTTGACACAAATAGGCAAAACTGCAGTGTTTAGAGCATGCTGGGGTCTTTTATTGCCTGGCTTTTATCACAAATGTCTGCTCAAAACGTGCTGAAGAGGGGCATTCCCAAGAAACAAATTCAGGTTGCTTCAGGCCTCCCTAGATCTGGCACATCTGCTTTGGATGTCATCATAACTTTAAAATGTTAGGGCAGGCGATGTTCTGAGGCAGCAGAATTCCAGGGGACTCTGCGCCGCCCTGAATGCTGCCAGACTGTTTGAAATAACACGTCAGTGAGTTTGGAAAGACCTACTTTAGGAATACAGATAGAGCAAGAGACGCTTCATTCACCCTGAGTCAGGTCCAATAAATGAGCGAAAAGACCATGAAAGACTCTGAGCGCGACAGAACAGTAGGACTGCTCGTGGCCCATGCACCTCGAGAAGGGCAGGTGTTTCCGTGGAAGCCTAGGACCCCGCAGCGTGCTGGCGGCTTGGCAGGTATTATCACCACTCTAAGAGGTGGATATTGCTAACCTCTTTCTACTAATGAGGAAGCAGGCTCAGAGGGACACAGCTTTCGCCTAAGGTCACAGACCTGGCACCGGCAGAAAAGGGATTAGGTTGTGGGACTTACGGTAGTGTCTATGCTCTTTCTCCTGTACCAGGGGTTGGCAAACAAGGCCTCAGAACCAATCGCACTCCCTATTGACTATTTGTAAATAAAGTTTTATTGGAACACAGCCACATCCACTTAATTCAGTATGGTGTGTTGCCAATTCTGCTACAGAATCAGACTGTAGTCTACAAAACCTAAAAGATTTACTATCTGGCCCTTTACACACACAAAAAAAATGTGTTGTTCCGTGCTCGAGAACATAAGACCTTTCCTTACTCCTGGGGTTTTCCTTCACTTACTATATCCCCATCCAACAGGAATCCTAGAAAAATCTGCCATATGTCCTAAGATAGTGACTCCTGCCCACTCCCCGCCCTGACAGAGACAGACTCAGGAGGGTGGTTCTTTCAGCTTCACGTGGTTTAATCCCCATCACCAGCGTGCAGCACATACCCAGCCTTCCCTTCCCTCAGAAGTGTTGCCTAGTGGCCCTGACTCGTCACAGGCACTGTCTGATGGCCAGCTGTCAGTGTTTCTCTGTTAAGAGAGAGACTGGGCTGTCTCAGCTTCCCCGTCCCTGCTCAGTGCTTCCTCCCATGGCCATAGCGGCAGCTTTGTCCCAGGACCCAGGTTCCCTCGATGGAGGACCTGAAATGAAGGGGAAATAGCCCACAAGTTCCACGTGTTAGAAATGACTTGGAGGACTCCTAAGTATCCCATCTGCACGAGTGTGTCCCTAAGCCCGACCGGAGAGAGAGGCTTCATCGCCCTGGTAACCACCATCAGCAGTGCTCCTATTATCTGCTGGTGATTGGTACATTATCTCCAGGCCTCACAGCAGCCCCTGGGATAGGTGCAAATATTTTCATTTTACAGGAAAACCATGGGCTCAGTGCATGCTAAGACCATGTCTTAGTTCATTTGTGCTGCTACAACAAATACCCGAGACTGGATAATTTGTAAAGAACAGAAACTAATTTCACTTAGTTCTGGAGGCTGGGAAGCCCAAGGTCAAGGCACTGGTGGTTCAGTGTCTGGTGAAGGCTGCTCTCTCCTTCCAAGATGGTGCCTTGACGCTGTGTCCTCTGAAGGGGAGGAACACTGTGTCCTCACATGCGGAGAGACAGAAAAGAAGGACACCAAACCCTGTGTGAAGCCTCTTTTATGAAAGCCTTCATCCTATTCATGAGGGAGGAGCCCTCACAACCTAATCACCTCTCAAAGCCCCACCTCCCAATGCCATGACATTAGGCCTTGAGTTTCAACACTTGGATTCTGGAGGAGACGTGTTTAGACCACAGCAGACCCTGATGCGGGGCGCATGCTCAGTCAATGCTCTAGGTCAGAAGTCATGCCTGGTCATGACCCTTTGTCAATTCCACCTGCCCCTGTACGATTAGATACAGAAGCTTGGTGTCTGGTAGGAACTACACCCCAAGACTCTGAAGCGGCAGGAGAAGTGGGCCTGGTCTCCTCACTGTCCTGAACCCAACACTCCAAGGCTCAGAGCAGGGCTGGGCTTGGTGGCGGGGTCACTCAACACGCCCAGGCTGATGGAAGACGCAGGTGCCCTGGTCAGGGGCTGTGGGTCCCATGTGCATCCGCAGGCTCCCACGACAATTTCCTCACAACCTCACACTCCCTCAGACTCGGGGGGCAGAGCTCCCCTCCCCAGCCATTGGGTCTCTGTGTCTCTCTGCCCAGCCTGTGAGGTCTGTCTCCTCACTCTCAGCAAGGTGGCCCAGTGCCTGGTATGGGACAGGGCCAAGCAGGCCCTTCCCAGACTGCAGTGACCTGCACCATGGACGTATCCAGAAAAGGCACAAGCTTGTAGCACTGGGCGGTCCTGTCCCATCAGTCTCTCCCTACCTTCCTGCAGAGTTTATCCTTGTTGCTGCCTCTGTCTAACCTGACACTGATGCTGCTGGGGTCTCCACCACCAGGTAGTGTCGCCCTCTGTCTTGGGCAGTCTGGAGCGGCTCATTCGGGCCTTTGCAAGTCCACGGGCTCTGGACGGCAGACCTCACCAGCTGCGGTTGAGGCTCAATGTGCTCATTACTTATGGGCCACGTATGACCCAGTGTTGCGTCTGCAGGACTTGCTGGTGGGGTGCAGGACCCTTCCCCATGCGTTTGGAGACGAGCAGTCTAGAGATTTATGGCCTGAGTAGTTAGAAGAGGAAGCTGTAAAGCGCCTACAGAGCAGCTCTAAAAATTAAGATGTCTGCTTCCCGCACCCACAGGCAGGAAATGCAAGACCCCTGCCGCCTGCCTTAGTCTCCTCACACCGAGCTCATTCCTGCGTGAAATGAGAAAGAAGGACAGGATGCATTTCATGCAATTTTGTCAGAGAATCTTCCCTATTTTTAGTTCCTGAAATAAAATAGAACGTTCGAGTTTCCTGGGAAGTTGATCATGACAGAATCTGAGGAGCAGGGAGTGAGAGGAAGCCAGGCCTCCTGATAGGCCCAGTGACCTCACAGGCCTCAGACGCGATGCACCTGAGAAGAGTCCGTCCTTTGTATTCGGGTGGTGCTGAGCTCATGCTCTAGCTTTGTCACGCACTTGCTGTCTCACTTGGGCCACGCATTAGTATTAAATTCTCTGGGTCTTGGTGTTTCACTTCACAGCTTTTAATGAGGGGACTATGGTGAATGGTAGAGCCCCGGGCCTCACCTTAGATACGCAATTAGTCCCCTTTCTTTCTTCGCCTCTGCCCTTCTCCTCCCCTAACCTGGGTCAGCAAAGCGTAAGGCCAAAGGCCTCAAAAAGTCTGAAGTGTTAAAAGTATCAGCTGAGGGAGTGCAGGGCCCTGAAGAGCAGGGGTCACTCACCAAAGGGCATGGTCGGCTCTGCAGCGTGGTGAATGACTGTGCGTCCTGGGCCTGCGGCGCAGGTGAGCGCAGGTGAATGACTGTGCGTCCTGGGCCCGCGGCGCAGGTGAGCGCAGGTGAATGCGGCGCAGGTGAGCGCAGGTGAATGACTGTGCGTCCTGGGCC
>NC_045451.1:3085129-3107921 GCF_002776525.5 Piliocolobus tephrosceles
GAATGCGGCGCAGGTGAGCGCAGGTGAATGACTGTGCGTCCTGGGCCTGCGGCACAGGTGAGCGCCAGGTGCAGGGCATCTTCCCCAGGCGCACAGCGGGAAAGGCAGTGAGCACAGACACCCAGAGGCTCTGGTGTTTGCTGGTCTCGGCCCGGCTAAGCACTTACTTTTACACTTACTTTTGTCCCATTTTAGTGCTTCCAATAACCCTGTTCGATGCTATGACTGCCTTCATTTACACCTAAGGCAAGTTCAGTCCGGAAAGGGCAGGTTACTTGCCCAGGTACCCACGGTTGGTAGCTAGAATGAGGTTTTGGCTCAAGGTTTCAGGGGCCCCAGATCCTAATCTCTAATCCACTGAAGGCCAAGCCAACTCAGAAGGATTGAGTTTTAGGATGGGAAAAACCATCATTTTTTAGGGCTAGCAAATGTCAAGGGGAGGAGAGTCAAGAGGCAACCTCATGGAGCACGTCCTGTGTGCCAGCCACGGAGCCACAAGCCGGGCGAGAAAAGTCAGTCTGCTGCCCTTCCCAGGGCACTGACATGAGACAGAAAATGATCTCAGTGAACTCTCCTGGGCTGCGGAGGGCTGGGAGGTTTGGGGAACTGTCGGGATAGGCAGAGCCTACAAATCTAATGCAGAGGCCTTACACTGAGCCAGTTACAAGAAGCAACTCTTGCTAACTCCCGAGTTAAAAGGCCAACAGCCTGGATTTCCCATGGCCTCACTGCCCCACCCCACCCAGCTAGGCTGCTAGCATCAGGAATTGGCCATCATTTTTGGGAGTGAAGTGACTTTGACCAGTGGGGTGCTCTGGAGAGCCTCAGGCCTTCCATAAGCCCTCAGAGTCCTGATTCTGGATGATCAAAGGAGTCCTGGGTCTGCCCGAGATCACCCAGGAAGTGGCTGTTTGGTGTCGTTTCCTGCTGGCCAGGACCCTGCAGGCTGCCCAGAGCAGCTCCTCTACCGAGAGCAGGCATCTGTCAGCGGCCCTGGGGTCATGGCTGGAGATGAACATTTTTGAATTGTTTTAATGATGTTCAGAAGAGAGGAGCAAGAGAGCGGGTGGTGGCCCTGAACTCCCTAGGATGCACACTCTCAAGCCAGGTGGGGCGGCCACCTGGTCACCCTGCCCAGGATACAGGCCCTCGGGTGGCCCTGCCTGGTGTGTTTCCTTCAGGGTATGTTCACCTGCTGGCGCTCACCTGTTGGCGCCCTGCAGCTGGGCACCGCCTCCCTCTAGTACCCCACACTGTACCTCACACTCTAATGCAAATGATGAGAGCTTGCTCTCGCTAGGCAGCTCGACTTCCACGTCTTTTTACCAAAAAGGCAAATCAGTCACAAGTGCAGAACTTGCGCGTGACGACACACCAACCGCCAACATGCTGGCCATTTTTTCTGGAGGATTATTTGTGGAGGATTACTTTCTGGAGAGGGTCGTGTTATATTCTTTGAGGGTTCTACTCAAAGCCAGGGTCCCTTGGGTCTTGTCCAGGGCAAGGACCGGGTTTAAGTGTCGACTCCAGTCAGCGGCAGTTGTCTCGATTTCAGTTTAGACATCATTAAAAGGGTTCCTTGAAAGCAACTTCACATTCGAATGGAGAAAAAAAGAGTAAAGTAGACAATCCCAAATGTTAGATAATACAAATAATTGATATTCTGTGTTTGGCAGACGTGTGGTTCTTTCATTTTGGGTGGGCCTAATACTCTAGGAATTCAAAATATTTCAAAGAAGTAAACATGCAGTTCTACGAAGACCCTGGAAATTGTCCACATTCCCTATCCTGCCTGCTCCTCACCTATTTCCCTTCCCCTGTCATGTGTTTTGACTTTTCCCAACTTTTTCAGGCTCACGTGTTCAACTTTTAAAAGGGTTTTCCCTCATCCCTCAAAATAATAATAATAATAATAATAAAAGCCCTGGAGCTGTAATTCGAGCGTACGGCCACCAGATGGCAGCGGAGCATAAGTCACAGGCTCCACGCAGCACGGGAAAGAAGCGCCCTGCTAGATCCCGCTGTGGGGAAGAACAGCCCAGAGTCTATGCACGCGGGTATAGACCTCACAATAGATTTAGGAGGAAGCTCAGCTCAGATCGCTGAGCCGTTTATTCTCAATCGCGTGGCTCGTCAGTGGCAACTCAGGAGGCGAACCTGACTCAGGCCTGCTGAGCGCTCAGGCTACCTCCAGGGATGCGGAACCACACAGCTCCATGTTCCTGACCCAAAGAGAGCTCTCATCTGGATGTTTAAATGTCAAAAATATTGGCCTCTACCCAAAGCTTTAAGTGGAAAATCTCCACTGTTTCTAACTTATTCCTCTTTTTTCTGCCGCCTGGCCCTAAGCCCACAGGGCCCGTCTGCTGTCCTTGGAAAGGCCTCTACAAAAATCCCTCCGGCCCTTTCTGTTCAATAACGTGACGTTAGCAGATGCTCGCTAGTCTCCGGGATTCAGAAATGTGAACTATTCTCTCCTCCTTTAAAGACTTTTTAAAGAGTAAACCAAGTCCCAGGTAAAATTTTATCTGAAGGAATTCTTAACTCACATTAACTTCTAAAGCTCGTTTCATACCCAAGTTAGAGTCAGACAGTTCCTTGGATGCCCTCCCTGTTTGACCTGGCAGGGGAGAAGTTTCTAGCACGCTTGTCTTCCCTTGCTTCTAGTCTAGCTGAGTTATTTATTCCTCAGGGACTGGCCCCGAGGCCCCGGAGCTGCTCCGAGTGGTCCAGGCCCCACAGCGTGAGGGCTGGGGGCCTTGAGAGGCTCGGGCACCTGGCCCAGCAAGCACTCGGGCTTAGAGTCCACCCCAGGCCTTGGGGTTCTTTACAGACTCTTGCTCGGGGTTACCCCAGACTGCTACATCCCGCCCCCGGGGAGGGGCAGAGGTGAAGCCTGCGAGACCCCCGCTCCCTCCCCCTCTGCAGCTGTGACCCCAGAATCCGGCTTTCCTAAACTTGATGTAACAAGGCCCTGGCAATGGCCTGGGTGCCCAGGCCTCGGTGTGGACTCCCTGGATCTAGGAGAGCACCTGGACAGAGACCGCCATTTCCCCTTCGCATGGCACCACTTCCGGGTCACGTGACACCGCTGGCTCAGCAGCCACGTGACACTGCGGAGCATGGTGGGTGGGCATGGCGAGTGGAAACCAAGATCTGCCTCTTCTGGGAGTCCCGAGTCGTCAGCCTTTGTTTCCCATAATGTTCCTGCCACTTCCTGGAGTAGCTTCCCAGAGTCCAGACCAACAGGAAGCTGCCCACCCGGCTTAGTGTGTTCGGGGCGTTAAAACAGGAAAGGGGCCCACGCGAGATCGGCAGAGACAGAGATGACCCAGCCTCGCAGGGGGCTCCCGCAGCAGCTGAGGACAGGCCTCGGGGTGGTCGCCCACAGGCGGCCTATCCCTGCCTGCAGCCTCGGGAGCAGCCAAGGCTGGATGGGGCAGTGGGAGGCCTGCGGGGGTGCCGAGACTGTGGTGGGAGTGAGAGCCCTTCTTTGATCTGCGCCGCCAGGGGAAAGGGATTTGGATCCCGGGTATGTAAAACAGGAGGCTGGAAATCCACGCTCCTGAGGCCTGGGTGGCCCCGAGTAGAGGGCCAGGCCCGGCCCATCCTGCTGTCTGATCTGTTTCTCGGGCCACCTCCCAGAAGCCAGAGCCCCAGGCAGTTGGGAGAACAGACCCTGCGGCTCTTGGTGTTAAGGCCACGGCACCCTGAGAGAACTAACACTTGTGTTAGGAAGGCAGGTTCACAGCCGATTCCAGAGCAGAGCCCCCTGTGTGGCTGCTGGCTGCAGTTGTGTCATGGAGACATGTCAGGGACAGGCGCCTCAGAGAAGGATGATCTGGAGTCAGGCCCTTGTGTGAGGCACCGCTGGAGCGAGGGGTCGAAAGAGGGATTGGATTTGTGATTTTTTTCTAAAGTAAAATTTCTCCTGGGCATTTCCACCTTCCTCCGAATTTGCCTACACTTTAACCTTGGCTAAGCCTTGCCTCAAGCTCATCCCCACCGCCACCGTCAGCATTTCACGTTTTCAGGGCCGTACATGTCCTGTATTAGCCACAGCCTTTTACTGGATTTGCCTTTGCCTTTGCCATCTTACATTGAAAACAATGCCTTAAAAGGGAGACCGAGATTTCTGCAAGACGAGTTTCAGCTCAAATTTCTCACCCATGAGGAATAGGGAAAACAGGTCCCTCTCCCCCTTAATGGGCAGGAGCTGACAGTGTGACTTATTTAGTGAGTCCAGAGTGTTCTTTACTAAAATGTTATACATCCTCCTCCTCCTCCTCCAGCCCGGAGCACTGCTATCCTAAGACCACAGCTTGACCACAGCTATCCTAAGACCACAGCTTGAGTTTTAGAAGGGAAGAGAAAAGAGAGACAGCTATAGTGAATGGCTGTGATAACTGGTGTTATCTAAACATTGTGCTCCTGTTCTTAGCAGCTCCAGACCTGGATTCACGGTACTGCAGGGACTGTTCTTTAAACAATTTAGCCTAGAAGGTAGTATTTTCTTTGCTGGCCCAATTGAAGAGGACCCGGGCAGGGAAGGGCATTGAAATTCCAGTCTACTAAGCAACCTTTTCCAAAGGAGCTCTCTTTCCCAGGCTGTCTTATTTTCAGGAGCAGCCTCCTCAAACCCGTTGAAAGTCAGCAAGGCCTTGATAGTGGCCATAGGTCCCCCATGGGGTCCCTTCTGTGGCCCTAGGAGTCCCCTAACTGGGTGTTTTGAGGGTCACAAGCATTTGTAAAAGTTGTAAAAGTAAGACTTTTTTGGTGTTCTTAAAGAGTTTATTCTCTTCAGAAATTGTAAAAGTCATATGCTCTACAAAACCTGGATCTGAGCCTGTTCTTGTTTTAAATGAGGTATATGAATCAGTGAATGCACCCCATAAATAACTGAGGTGCATGCAGGAAGAGCCATTAAAACTTTATCTGGGCCGGGTATGGGTGGCTCACACCTGTAATCCCAGCACTTTGGGAGGTGGAGGCAGGCAGATCACAAGGTCAGGAGTTCGAGACCAGCCTGGCCAACATGGTGAAGCCCCATCTCTACTAAAAATACAAAACTTAGCTGGCCGTGGTGGCACACACCTGTAGTCACAGCTACTCGGGAGGCTGAGGCAGAAGAATCACTTGAACCCAGGAGACAGAGGTTGCAGTGAGCCAAGATCTCTCCACTGCACTCCAGCCTGGGCAACAGAGCGAGACTCTGTCTCAAAAAAAAACAAAACAAAGAAAACAGCAGAAAAACATCTTTATCTGTTCATTTTTTAAAATCAAATAAGAAAATCACATTTTATGAATGTTACACACACTGGTCCCTTATACCCCAAATGCATGCATGTCAGAGGAGCACGGACATCCCTAAAGAGTGGATGAGGAGCCCCCAGTGGAGGGTGGGGGCAGGGTGTGCTCACCGGCTTTTTCCTTTCAGCACTTGGTGTGTGTATTCAATTGACATGGGAGCAGCGTATTCAGTCTTGCTGCCTGCACTCAAAACACAAGTTGGAGTCAGAGCAAAAACACTCTTAAAGTTAAGATAAAACATTGTTTATTTTTGTTATAACCTTTAAAATGTGTGTGTTTATAACAGTATATTAGTGCAGTAGTTGTGCATCTATATGTAAAATCAATAACTTACTTTGGGGGTGCTTTCTAAAAATCTAATAGGGGTACACCATTGAAAGTCTGGAAATTATAGTTTTAAAGTACTGTACAGGTTGAGCATCCCTAATCTGAAATCCAAAATGCTCCAAAATTTGAAATTTTGAGTTTCCAAACCCAAAAAGTTTGATATGACACCACAAGTGGAAAATTTCATACCTGACCTTGTGACACACTGTGGTCAAAACTTTGTTTTACACACAAAATTATTAAAAATACTGTATAAAGTTATCTTCAGGCTATGTGTGTAAGGTGTGTATGAAACATAAATAAATGTCATGTTTCGACTTGGGTCCCATCCCCAAGCTATCTCATTATGTATGTGCAAATATTTCAAAATCCAAAAAGCATTCCAGAATCTGAAAACTATTATAACTTTTCTGGTCATGACAAGACAGGAGGTCCATCATACCTCATACTTCTTTCTTCACTAACTTTCACAAAACCTTTTCTACTTAAGAAATAAACAGAAACCAGTCCTGGAAAACAAAGAGCGAAGACTCCTGCTGAATTCAAGCAACCTCCTGATGCTGCACCCAGAGTCCCCTCCCCTTTCCCTGGTTTCCTGGTTCTGACATGATAGCTGACCAGTTTACACGATCACAATCACAGACTGGTTCTGGCTGGTTTATGGAGGATGTGCACACAGCACCTTTGTTCTATCTTTCACCTTTTGACATAAAGCCTAATTTTACTGCATTTTAGTATTACATCTTCATCCCAGCTGAACATGGGACACTTGTAACGTATATGTTTGCTTCCCACGCAGGTGTATGACCTTTCTTCATGAATATTTATAGCTTCTCCTATAACCTGCTAAATACGTATATTTAGCTAACCTGTTTAACATGAAACTGTCCCACCCTCCTTTCCTCCAAGTACGTGCTTTCAGTCTCAACGGAAGGCTCCACTTCCCAGCCTGCAGGTTGCATCATAAGAAATCATAAGAAATAAAGTTCTCTAAACAAATTTACAAGAAAAAACAACCCCATCAAAAAGTGGGCAAAGGATAATGAACAAACACTTCTCAAAAGAAGACGTTTAAGCAGCCAACAGATACATGAAAAATGGCTCATCATCACTGGTCATTAGAGAAATGCAAATCAAAACTACAATTAAATACCATCTTATGCCAGTTAGAATGGCAATCATTAAAAAGTCAGGAAACAACAGATGCTGGAGAGGGTGTGGAGAAATAGGAATGCTTTTACACTGTTGGTGCGAGTATAAATTAGTTCAACCATTGTGGAAGACAGTGTGGTGATTCCTCAAGGATCCAGAACTAGAAATACCATTTGACCCAGCAATCCCATTACTGGGTATATACTCAAAGGATTATAAATCATTCTACTATAAAGACACGTGCACACGCATGTTTATTGTGGCACTGTTCACAATAGCAAAGACTTGGAACCAACCCAAATGTCCATCAATAATAGACTGGATAAAGAAAATGTGGCACATAAACACCATGGAATACTGTGCAGCCATAAAAAAGGATGAGTTCGTGTCCTTTGTAGGGACATGGATGAAGCTGGAAACCATCATTCTCAGCAAACTAACACAAGAACAGAAAACCAAACACCGCATATTCTCACTCATAAGTGGGAGTTGAACAATGAGAATACATGGACATAGGGAGGGGAACATCACACGCTGGGGCTTGTTGGGGGGTCCCTCCGTCCCAGTGTGGAACAACCCTTCACCACCACCCTCTGTCTCAGTGTGGAACAACCCTCCACAGCAACAACCCTCCGTCCCAGTGTGTAATAACCCTCCACATGACCCTCCGTCCTAGTGTGGAACCACCCTCCACCAGGACAACCCTCCGTCCCGGTGTGTAATAACCCTCCACCACGACCCTCTGTCCCAGCAGAGTTTACATGAATCCTTTTGTGCACTCACAGCTCTCTCTCTCTCTCTTTTTTTTAAAACATGGGTCACAGTTTCAGTCCTTCAGCCTCAATGGGGTTTTTGATGTTTATGTAGGGTGTTACTCAAGCCAGATGTCCATCTTGAGATTTCTGAATCTCCTGTGATCACAGCTTGTCTTGCCTGTAGGAATTAACTGCAAGAGATGTCCTTTACTTAAAAGCTACATGTGAAGATCAACTCCTTGTCTTAACATTTGCAGTCCTTATGTCACTCTGTCTTCTGCTTGTCCTGGTATAGTCCTACTGTTTTCTAGAAATCTCTTTTAAGCATTCTTTTTGAAAAAAATTTTTATAGGTAAATATTCATGCTAACCTAGTGGGTATGATCTTGGAACTTCCACAGCTCCCCACTTGAAGATCAAAGTATGAGATGCTGTGTGCTCTTTAGTTGTTAGTGCTATGAAAGCAAAAATGCTTTCTACGCTGGTGTTCGTTACTATTTTACTGAGCACTAATGAATGTATGCTGTGTGCTGGAAATCGACTTAAAGGTATCCTGTTCTTATAGCAGGTTAGTGCATTTGCATATGTGCTGAAAACCCTTTCTGCATAAATTAGTTAGGTTGTCTATCTGCTTTAGTTTAGTGCAATGTTTGGTAGAGGATTACTTACCAGAAAGCATGTATGTCATTTCCAAAAAGAAGAAAAAACATAATAGTTCAATTTCCAACATGTACTTTTGATTTTTTATTTAAGTAAAAGTCTGTACTGATTTTTCACTTCGCTATTCTGGTTTTAAAGGATGAGCTACAAGCGATGTGTTTTTCTTTTCTTTTTCTTTTTCTTTTTTTTTGTTGCCCAGGCTGGAATGCAGTGGCATGATCTCAGCTCACTGCAAGCTCCGCCTTCTGGGTTCCCCCCATTCTCCTGCCTCAGCCTCCCGAGTAGCTGGGACTACAGGCGCCCGCCACCACGCCTGGCTAATTTTTTGTATTTTTAGTAGGGACGGGGTTTCACCGTGTTAGCCAGGATGGTCTTGATCTCCTGACCTTGTGATCCTCCTGCCTCAGCCTCCCAAAGTGCTGGGATTACAGGCTTGAGCCACGGCACCTGGCCCAGACCCTGTATATGTTTATTAGAGAATCTTTTTGCAATAGGAGCTGGTCTCCCATTCTGTCCTTGAAAGCAGTGGCTAACTTTGTTTTCTCTCTCTTTTAAGTTGCAAATATTTAAAGACTGGAATAAGAGATGGATTTATCCAAAGCTGGCTCTTCAAGCCAGGCCTCTTTTACCAATTTCTGCACTTACAAAGACATAGAGCTTTTTACCGAGTTCTTAGAAAAGTCCGCTACACCCAGGAAATGGTAAGCCCAGGGGACCTGCATGTGGGACACTCTCATGAGCTCTTGCTGTTGCTCACAGGGACCACATGAGTTACAGGCGAAGGTGCTGGAACTACCCTCAAGAGTAGAATTGGCTTCTATTCAAACAGACACCCCTCTCTAAAATGAGGCCTCAGTCTTAGTCTGTCGTTGCAACACACCGTATATTTACTTAGATGACTTTGTGTGTGTAATTTTTTGAAGGTGGGGTTTATTTTGATATTATAAAAAGAAAAAAAAAGAACTCAGGAATCTTAGCAAAGGAAAGGAATATTTCATGCTCAGAGAAAAGCCACCAAAACACAACATTTTAAGTGTTTTGACTTCAGCACTGTCCCCACATCCTCTGGAGAGCAGACAGTGGAAGGAGACAGTTGAAATAAACAAGCAATTCTGTAAAACAGAAAGACCTAGAAACCCCATAAATACAATTCCAATATAAATTTGTTTTGCTTTTTGAAAGTTTAATATATCAGCCGGATGCGGTGGCTCACGCCTGTAATCCCAGCACTTTGGGAGGCCAAGGTGGGCGGATCACAAGGTCAGGAGATCAAAACCATCCTGGCTAACACGGTGAAACTCCGTCTCTACTAAAAATACAAAAAACTAGCCGGGCGCGGTGGCGGGCGCCCGTAGTCCCAGCTACTCAGGAGGCTGAGGCAGGAGAATGGCGGGAACCCGGGAGGCGGAGCTTGCAGTGAGCCAAGATTGCGCCACCGCACTCCAGCTTGGGCGACAGAGTGAGACTCTGTCTCAAAAAAAAAAAAAAAAAAAAAAAAAAAAAACCAACCCAAACTTAATATATTAAAAGGCTGCATGAGTGACATGCTCATCCACCAGAGACTCCCCGTAAAGCCCCTGTCAGCAGCAGGGGTGGACAAGCAGCCCCCTCCCATTCCAGAACCTGCGTGTCCAATACCTGCGTGTCTTTCAGGCCAAAGCCAGGTTCGGATGACCTGCTTCTGCCAGTCACCTGGCTATCGATAGTCCAGCCTCTCCAGGAGGGTGGCAGGGCACAGAGAAACCCTGACATGGTAGTGAGGCAAACACAGTCTCCAACAGCTGACTTTCCAAGCACTGTCTCTCCCACCTCCCCTCAGAAGGAGCTCCTTATTCTAACCAGTCTACTCACCTTACATTTCACTTCTGGAGAGCAGAATGGTTTTCTCTTTTACAAAAACAATACGTCCGCCCACCCACATATGAAAACAATACGTCCGCCCACCCATGTATGTAATTCTTTTGTTTTCACATTGAAATATAAAAATATTACTCTGCTTCATGTGATAAATGGGGAACCAAGCAATAAGAACTTTTTCCTTTAAGGTAGGGATAACATATGCTTACCCTCCGAGCTCGGTCGTCAGGTGCGGGCATCCAGCTCCAGGCAAGGGAAGCAGCACTGCAAGAGACCAAGGGTATTTCCTTCCTGGCCTGCACCCCTCCCCGCTCCTTCTCTCCAAATTCCCAGTTTTTTTTCTTTGAGACAGAATCTTGCTATGTCGCCCAGACTAGAGTGCAAAGGCACCTCTGCCTCCTGGGTTCAAGTGATTCTTCTGCCTCAGCCCCCCGAGTAACTAGGATTACAGGCATGTGCCACCACACCCAGCTAAATTTTGTATTTTTAGTAGAGACGGGGTTTCTCCATGTTGGCCAGGCTGGTCTTGAACTCCTGACCTCAAGTGATCCACCCACCTCGGCCTCCCAAAGTGCTGGGATTACAGGCGTGAGCCACCACGCCTGGCCTCTCTGAATTCCACTTTCAGTAGAAAGTTGGTTATAACCTTTTAAGAAATTGAACTTCCCACCAGGAGGGGAAATCTTAACCTAAGCCCCAGAGTCAGCCTGGTCCTCCCCTTTCAACAACCCTGAAGATAAAGCCCCGGCACTAGCAAGCATATCTGTCCAGAGAGCTGCAGCTGTTACACTAACAGACCTGACGCCACCTGGCAGTGGTGACTTCCCTGTTCCCTCCCCTCGAGTGCACGAGAAAAGCTTCAGGGATAGGAAAGAAGTGGGGTGGTTATGAAGAAATTAAGAACTGGACCCTCTATTCTGGCCACGGAAAGCAAGAATTATTAACTGGGCACAAAGAATAAAAAAGACTAACATTCCACCCTTTGAGTTACAGCTGCTAGGCCACTGGAAGGGGAGCGCAGGGCTTGGGTGGAGAACTGGCAGGATGTGACAAGCAGGAGTCTGGTCCTGTACTGGGCACATTGGAAGGGCTCACGGCTAACGTCACTGAGAAGATGTGGGGGTGAGGGCTGCTGTCATTGATCAGGGCTCACGGTTGGCAGAGGAGCGACGGCCACAGTCGGGGAATGCGGGTGCTGGCGCCATACTTGGCCACACTGGCAGAAACGTTGTTGACGTTGCCAGTTTCATGGAATCCAGCTGGGCCCAGGATACTGTCCCAGCCCCGTTGGGATATGATGTTGATGCCGCTGGCTTCCTTTCTCCATGGCCTCCTAAGGTGCTTTGGACCACCCGTCTCACACGGCCCTGGTGCTGAAGTCGCACCGTTTTATTTCCAGGAACGGGCTTAGTGCTAAAGCTTGCTGTTGCTCCACAGTCTTCTCATAGATGATGCAGGATGAAACGGCCACCCAGAGGGGCTCTCCCATGTTGATTCCATCACAAGGTTCTCCATGGAATTCGTTAGGCATGACCTTGGGATTTGTCCCACAATCCCCACCACAGCTTACAGGAGTGGAAGGGAACCTCCACGGTATCCCTGCCACAGGGTCTCTCCGCTCTCACTCCCTGGACTGTGGACCTTGGGGCCCAGGGAAGCTGGTGGAAGGTGCCCAGCTGTGCCCTGAGAGCATATTCCTGCTCCGTTCCAAACCAAGGTGCTGACAGCCCACCTGTCTGTTATCCGTTTATAGGTGTGTCTTAAATTGGTCTCTGGGCTTCAATTGTACTGGAAAACTTGATAGAATTTCAGCCTATGGGGTCCTTGCAGAAATGGCCTGAGACTTGCCAGCAGGGACAACATACACATCACTGTTGGAGCCATCAGCATTCCATGCAGGCGTGGTGTGGGGCTTGCAGGGCAGCCCTTCTCAGTACCATTGACCCAGACGGGTGGCTTGGACTTTCTTATCTCGAGGCAAAGGCAGGTACACCTGCTTGATGCTTTCGTTCAAATGAGAACTTGCTGAGGGCCATGGTGGAAGGGGCTGGGCAGGGCAGGTGCTCTGCTCCCATTCTTCCATTTTCTCTCATGCTGCTTTCAGTATTGGTTTCCAGACAGTCTTTCTAAGCATACACCTCTTGCCCCCTTCTTACTGGGATTTGTTTTGCTTGTCCTCACTACTCTGTGTCCTGACTATCTTCCTTGTTCTACCCTGTTTCCCAGGCAGCACCCAGATCCTCAATACGTCCCAACTGTCATGTTTTTCGGAAGAATTGTGCAGCCCTGGAAATTCCCGCCATTCATGCCATCAAAAGTTTATTCCTGGGGTTAAGACTGTACCTTGGTCAGGTGTGGTGGCTCACGCCTGTAATTCCAGCACTTTGGGAGGCTGAGGAGGGCAGATCACGAGGTCAGGAGATTAAGACCATCCTGACTAAGGCGGTGAAACCCCGTCTCCACTAAACATACAAAAAAATCAGCCGGGTGTGCTGGTGGGCGCCTGTAGTCCCAGCTACTCAGCAGGCTGAGGCAGGAGAATGGCATGAACCCGGGAGATGGAGTTTGCAGGGAACCGAGATCACGCCACAGCACTCCAGCCTGGGCGACAGAGCGAGACTCCGTCTCAAAAAAAAAAAAAAAAAAAAAAAAAAAAGACTTTACCTTACTCATGGATTTTCTTTTGCGGATAAACACCATAGGGGGAATCAGCACACTAAACCAGGAACACCTGTCATGTTTACCTGATAGCGGTGAGTGAGTGAACCCCAGGTTAGAGGGACACTTTCTGGTGGGGTGGCCGGGATGGAGAGAGATCTCCATCTAGGAAACTGTTCATACCACCCTCCCAGGGACTTTGGGGAGAAAACTGAGAGGGAAGAGCAGGTATTTTTTCTGTTTTCTCTATTTTGCATTTTATGCTATGATTCTTTTTTTTTTTTTTTTTTTTTTTTTGAGACGGAGTCTCGCTCTGCCGCCCGGGCTGGAGTGCAGTGGCTGGACCTCAGCTCACTGCAAGCTCCGCCTCCCGGGTTCCCGCCATTCTCCTGCCTCAGCCTCCCGAGTAGCTGGGACTACAGGCGCCCGCCACCTCGCCCGGCTAGTTTTTTGTATTTTTTAGTAGAGACGGGGTTTCACCGTGTTAGCCAGGATGGTCTCGATCTCCTGACCTCGTGATCCGCCCGTCTCGGCCTCCCAAAGTGCTGGGATTACAGGTTTGAGCCACCGCGCCCGGCCTATGCTATGATTCTTCTAAGCCATTTCAAATTGTGTGTGTTGGGGGACAGGTGTTGAAGGTGGAAAGTGAGGATAAGGAGGATTTGAAGACACACCTGCTATTCCTCTTTAATCAGCTTTACCCAAAGGAGGGAGCACTCCTTGGGGGTCTCAGGGGATCAAGAGTAGAGGGGGCACTGCCTAGGCTCTCGTGCATGGAAAGGCCCACCCTACAACAGCAGGACCACCTCTCCACTTACAGCAGACAGAGGATCCCCCTGGAAAGTTGTCAGCCTCGTGCTACCAGGGAGGAACAAGCCACCGGCCATCTCCTCCTGCGTCTTCTTTTTCCACATGCTTGCTGAGGTGCATTGCACTTAACCCCAGAATTTAGAAAGTCTAATCACCAAGCTCATTACTTTGAGCCAGCATAAAGTCCGTGACTTTGTGGAGCTGGTGAGCCTTACATGCAGGAGCAGCTGCAGCTGTGCTAAGCACTGTGTGTGAATTAACTCACATGACCCTTACTTTTCTCTTACAGATGAGTAAACTGAGGCAAGAGAACTGGAGTGCCCCACAGGGGGCCGAGCATGGGTGTGGGGTTCGAATCCAGACAACCTTTCTCCACGGTCTGTGATTTTGAATGCCTTGCCCAGTTGCCTCCCACCTAAGAAGAGATTTGGGGAGATAAGATTTTTGTCCCAAGACTTGGCCATTTGGTTATGAGAGGGAGGATTAAAAATCACATATCAAATTAAAATTCGCCCTACCTTCCACCTTGGCCTCCCTCCCCCCCTTGCTTTTTATTAGTGTTACTCCTAAACATTGCTGCTGCAAACATGCCCACACACAGATCTGTCTTGTGCATCTCTGTTTATTCCTCATGCAAATTCCTAGAATGAAATGTCTCAGTTATAAAGTGCAATTCTAACTTTAGCCTTTTGAAATACAAAATATAATTATTTTCTGACAGTTGCTACCAACTTACATACCAATTAGTTACTTATTCCATTTCCCTTTTCTCAAAACAGATTAAAACTGGAGATTTTAATTTTTAAAATGCTCGAACAGTGGAGGGGCACGGTGGCTCACGCCTGTAATCCCAGCACTTTGGGAGGCGGAGGCAGGCGGATCACGAGATCAGGAGATTGAGACCACCTCAGCTAACACGGTGAAACCCCGTCTCTACTAAAAAAATAATAATAATACAAAAAATTAGCTGGGCGTGGTGGCGGACACCTGTAGTCCCAGCTACTCCGGAGGCTGAGGCAGGAGAATAGCGTGAACCCGGGAGGCAGAGCTTGCAGTGAGCCGAGATCGTGCCAGTGGATTCCAGCCTGGGCATGTGCCAACAGGCCTGGCTAATTTTTTGTGTTTTAGTAGAGACAGGGTGTCACCATATTGGCCAGGCTGGTCTTGAACTTCTGACCTTGTGATCTGCCCGCCTCTGCCTCCCAAATTGCTGGGATTACAAGTGTGAGCCACCGAGCCCAACCTGTATGTCTTCTTCTGAGAAATACTTATTCAGGTCCTTTGCCCATTTTTTTTCTTTCTAGATTTTATTGAAGCAAAATATACATATATATGTCATCTTTACCATTTTAAGTGTACAGTTCAGTGATAATAAATACATTTATCTTCTTTTGTTTTGCTTTAATGTCCCCTCCCCCACTCCTTCCTGGCCTCTGGTAACTACCAGTCTACTCTCTCTCTTCATGAGATCCACGTATTTTTTTTTTTTTAAAGACGGAGTCTCACTCTGTTGCCTAGGCTGGAGTGCAGTGGCGCAATCTCAGCTCACTGCAAGCTGCACCTCCCGGGTTCACACCATTCTCATGCCTCAGCCTCCTGAGTAGCTGGGACTATAGGCAACCGCCACCACATCCAGCTAATTTTTTGTATTTTTAGTAGAGACGAGGTTTCACCGTGTTAGCCGGGATGGTCTCAATCTCCTGACCTCATGATCCTCCCTCCTTGACCACCCAAAGTGCTGGGATTACAGCAATTTTTGTATTTTAATAGAGACAGGGTTTCACCATGTTGCTCAGGCTGGTCTTGAACTCCTGACCTCAGGTGATCCCCCACCTTGACCTTCCCAAATGCTGGGATTACAGGCGTGAGCCACTGCACCCATCCGAGATCTACTTTTTTAGCTCCTACACGTGAATGAGAACATGTGCTTTTTGTCTTTCTGTGCTTGGCTTATTTCACATAACATAATGGCCTACCGTTCCAATCATGTTGCTGCAAATGAAATAATTTCCTTTATTTTATTTATTTATTTTGTTTGTTTGTTTTTGAGAAGGAGTCTCACTCTGTTGCCCAGGCTGGAGTGCAGTGGCGCAATCTCGGCTCACTGCAAGCTCTGCCTCCCGGGTTCAGCAATTCTCTGCCTCAGCCTCGTGAGTAGCTGGAATCACAGGTGCACACCACCATGCCAGGTTAATTTTTGTATTTTTAGTAGAGCTGGGGTTTCACCATGTTGGCCAGGCTGGTCTTGAACTCCTAACCTCAAGTGATCCGCCCACCTCAGCCTCCCAAAGTGCTGGGATTACAGGCGTGAGCCACCATGCCCGGCCAAGGATTTTCTTTTTTTAATGGTACATATAGTGTGTATATATTTTCTTTACCCATTTATCCATTGATGACCTTTGCCCATTTTAAAATCAGATTATTTGGGTTGTTTGGTTGTTTGTTTTGGCAATTGAGTTGTTGGAGTTCCTTATATATTTTAGATAGTAACCTCTTGTTAGATGTATGATTTCCAAATATTATCTCCCATTCTGAGGTTGTCTCTTGACTCTGTTGACGGTTTCCTTTTCTGTGCAGAAGCTTCTTATCTGATGCAATCCCATTTGTGTATTTTTGCTTCTGTTGCCTGTGTTTTGGGGATTGTATCCAAAAAGTCATTGTCCAGACCAATGTCAAGAAGCTTTTTTTCTATATTTTCTTCTAGTAGTTTTACAGTTTCATGTCTTATATTTATGTCTTTATACCTTTTTGATTTGATTTTTGTATACAGTGTGAGGTGGGGGTCTAATTATTGGGAATTCTTCTGTATATGAGGTTTTTCTCTTCTTCTTCATGTATTTATTCAATAATTTACGTAAGTGTAGACTTGTGGATATTTATTTTATACTTTGGGCTCTTTTTTTTTCTTTTTTTTTTTAAATGGAGTCTTGCTTTGTCGCCCAGGCTGGAGTGCAGTGGCGCGATCTTGGCTCACTGCAAGCTCCGCCTCCCAGGTTCACGCCATTCTCCTGCCTCAGCCTCCCAAGTAGCTGGGACTACAGGCACCTGCCACCATGCCTGGCTAATTTTTTGTGTTTTCAGTAGAGACGGGGTTTCACCATGTTAGCCAGGATGGTCTTGATTTCCTGACCTCATGATCTGCCCGCCTTGACCTCCCAAAGTGCTGGGATAACAGGCGTGAGCCACCGCGCCCGGCCCATACTTTGGACTCTATTTTCTTGCTCACATTTTGTCCAGCTTTTGTTATTGGGAGCTCTTTCAGTTGATTCCTGTGTCCACTGATATGTTGCCATGATTGTGGTTTTGGTTTTTTTTTGTTTTTGAGAGAGTTTCACTCTTGTCGCCCAGGCTGGAGTGCAATGGTACAATCTCAGCTCACTGCAACCTCTGTCTCCCGGGTTCAAGCAATTCTGCCTCAGCCTCCTGAGTGGCTAAGATTACAGGCCCAGGCCACCACGCCTGGCTGACTTTTGTATTTAATTTAATTTAATTTAATTTAGTTTATTTTTTTGGGACAGAGTCCTGCTCTGTCGCCCAGGCTGGAGTGCAGTGGCACCATCTCAGCTCACTGCAACCTCCGCCTCCCGAGTTCAAGCAATTCTTCTGCCTCAGCCTCCCAAGTAGCTGGGACTACAGGTGCATGCCACCATGCCCAGCTAATTTTTGTAATTTTAATAGAGACAGGGTTTCACCATATTGGCCAGGCTGGTCTCAAACTCCTGACCTCGTGATCCGCCCACCTTGGACTTCCAAAGTGCTGGGATTACAGGCGTGAGCCACGGCACCCAGACTTAATTTTTGTATTTTTAGTAGAGACGGGGTTTTGCCATGTTAGTTAGGCTGGTCTTGAACTCCTGACCTCAGGTGAACCGCCCACCTCAACCTCCCAAAGTTCTGCGATTACAGGTGTGAGCCACCTCACCCTGCCTTAGAATTATTTTAGTAACAAAAGAATCCTTTTTAAATTTTCTTGAAATATGTTAAAGTTTTGAAATCATTTTGAGAGAATCCGTTTCTTTTCGTTACAGACTCTTTCTTCAGCGAAGTGTCTTCCCACTTACTAAAATCCTTCTTGTCCCTCCATGACCTTGTGGAACTGCCCTCTGCACTCCAGGCCCTCTTGCTTCTTTAGTGTGTCCCTAAGTATTTGGTGTGTGTATTATTCAAGTAGCAAAGATACTCAGGCACACATGTATCTTTGCTATTTTAATAATACATTTTAATCAATGTTTTAAATAAGAATAAATTTATTTCCCCAGGCATGTATCTCCCAGCCATTCAGGACAAAAGCAGACTTTGTTTCCAGCCCACCCTGTTTTTAGCAGCAATACTAAATCTTGGCACCAGCTGCATTGGAACAGAGGACTTAGGCAATACCTCATCTTTAATACACCTCAATCTTGTAGGGATGTGATTCCCTCAAGCCCTGCGATCCAGTCCTTCCTTATTTGGAATACTGTCCTTGTGAGGGAGCTGGAAACACAGGCACAAAGGTAGTCACATGGGTCTGCATTCCAGGATACTGTGTCCTCCCCTGCTCCCCTCAAATTCGAGCCCCTCCTGGTCACCCACCTTTGCTGATCTTTGAACCCAGCCCATCAAAACCTTCCTCTTCTTGGTGGAAGCCTTTCTACCCCACCCATTTCTGCCATCTCCCTGTTAGCTAATTGTTGTATCTTAAGCTTATTCTTTTAAGTATATATCACACCAATAATTATATGGTTACTTGGATAGTTTGTACTTTTTGTTTAATGTTCTGCAAGGGACACAGTTTTGCCTCTTTTACTGTCATAGCCCCTTCCCCTAACCTAAGCACACAGCACATAGCAAGCGCTCACTAAACATCTGTCCAGTAAGAGTGAAACTCAGTTACTACTGGGTGCCTGACGACTGGACACACCTGGGATGCTTTCTAGCCATTCAAAACGTTACTTGCTGGGATCTTTAATGACAAGGGAAGTTGCTTCTTTTGGTAGCACTGGGTTCATGCAAATCACAAGTAGCTACAGGAAAACTATTGGAAAGAAATCCGGCAAATATTTAAGTGGTTATTGCTGAGATGGAGAACTCTACATTTGTATATTTACTTTAAAAATGGACATGTACTAGTTTTATCATCAGAAAAAAAATAGCTTCTGTTTTGTTTTTGAATATTTAAGGCTGAGTTACTGGAAAAAGTACCTCTGAGGAATAGGGAAATGGGGAATAGGGAAAAGCAAGACCAGATTGAAAAACAGAGATTTCAATTACCTCATATTTTAAATGCGTGTTTAAAAATCCTGATCTGGGGAGTGAACAGTAAATCGCAATGTATCAACCCAATGGCCACTTTCCAACAGTGAAAATGAGTGAAGTACAGCCACGTATATTCACATAAATAAAACCTGCAGAAAAAATATTGAGGAAAAAACAATGTACCATTCATAAAACAAAATCAATATAGAATATCAATTATATAAATGTTTTAAATATAAGAAAATACTGGCTGGGCACAGTGGCTCACGCCTGTCATCCCAGCACGTTAGGAGGCCGAGGCAGGTGGATCACCTGAGGTCAGGGGTTCAAGACCAGCCTGGCCAACATGGCAAAACCCCATGGCACAGGCCTGTGATCCCAGCTACTCGGGAGGCTGAGGTGGAAGGATCACTTGAGCCTGGGAGGTGGAGGTTGCAGTGAATCGAGATTGTGCCACTGCACTCCAGCCTGGGAGACAGAGTGAGACCCTGTCTCAAAATAAAAAAAATAAATAAATAAAATAAAATATATGAAAATACTATGCATTATTTAGAACATGAATGTATAGCATTGTAAAACTGTTTAGAAATATATGGAGGTAATGAGCATTTAATTTATAGTAACAGATACAGTGGCTAGGGGAAGGGATTGTGATTGAGATAGAAATGGAGGTTATCTTTTTAAATTGGGTGGTGGAGATATGTTATTATTATATAACTCTTTGTATACATCTGTAATATTTTATAATAAAATTCCAAAATGTAAAACAAATTTTGAAATAAAAACAAAAATGAAAGAAATTCTATTCTTTCATAATAAAACATTCTTTTGTAAATAATAGTACATTTTCATGAGTTTGTACATTCAGATTTTCAAAGATAGCTTTTCTTTCTTTTCTTTATTTCATAGCTTTCTTAAAGCATGCTTTCATTAAGACACTTAAAACTAACAAAATAGGAAAACCAAAATATTGTTATTTTGTCTGGTAGCATTTTTATGCCTGGATGATTACTAGAACGTGTAGGATTTGTCTAGTCCTTTCAGTTACTAGTAATGTATATTGCACTTACGTAGATTTTTAAGTAGGAAGTTACTACTAGAATGCAAACAATTAAAAGGAACATCCTTTTCTGAGTTTATTGAGTTATAGCTGATTTCATTTTTCAAGATCAGCAGTTTGAGAAGATAGATAGAGGAGCTGAACTGGCTTAAGACTTTCTGGTAACATGAACCATGGTCTACTAGATTCTTGACCACGACAGAAGGGAGGAGGGCCGTTCTACTGCGTGTTACCCTCCAATCTGAAAACATTCCAAAGAGAACAAGACACAATGCACCCCTATAAAGTAGGCAGGGGGCAGAACTACCCTGCAGGTGATTAAACACTTTCTATTCTTGAAAACAGCGTGATTAGTTTTGCTGACTATAGGTCAAAGTTGTCACTTTGCAAACTACTATTGCATTACCGTCGTGCATTGCTTAATGATGGGACATGATCTGCGATTTCGTTGTGTGAACATCCTAGAGTGCACCCACACAAACCAAGATGGTGTAGCCGCTACACGCCCAGGCTATGTGGTGTGGCCTATTGCTCTTAAGCTACAAGCCTGTGCAGCATGTTACTGTGCTGAATATTCGCGGCAGCTGTAATACAATTTTAGGTATTTGTGTATCTAAACTTTTTTGCTTGTTTGTTTTGAGACGGAGTCTCGCTCTGTCACCCAGGCTGGAGTGCAGTGGCACGATCTCGGCTCACTGCAAGCTCCGCCTCCTGGGTTCCCGCCATTCTTCTGCCTCAGCCTCCCAAGTAGGTGGGACCACAGGCGCCTCCACCTCGCCCGGCTAGTTTTTTGTATTTTTAGCCATGTTAGCCAGGATGGTCTCGATCTCCTGACCTCGTGATCCGCCCGCCTCAGCCTGCCAAAGTGCTGGGATTACAGGCGTGAGCCACCGCGCCCGGCCGTATCTAAACATTTTTAACATAGGAAAGGTTCAGTAAAAATTTGGTAAAATGTTAATTGAACTTGCAGGACAAGAAGTCGCTCTGGGTGAGTCAGTGAATTGGTGGTGAGTGAATCTGAAGGCCTAGGACATTCCTGTACACTTGTGTAGACTTTACAAACACCGTACACTTAGGCTACATTTAATTTATTTAATTTTTTTCTTTCTTTAATAATAAATTAACCCTGGCTTACTGTAACTTTTTTACTTTATAAAGTTTAAACATTTTTTACATTTTGACTCTTGTAGTAACACTTAACACACATTGTACAGCTGTACAAAAATATTTTCTTTTTTATATCCTTATTCTGTAAGGTTTTTTTCTATTAATTTCTTTTAACTTTTTAAACTGTTTTGTTAAAAACGAAGATACAAAGACACTTATTAGCGTAGGCCTACACAGGGTCAGGATTGTCTGCATCACTGTGGATGCTCTTGTCTCATGGGCACAGGGGATACTGCTTGTCCCCCTGGAAGGTCTTCAGGGGCAGTAACACACATGGAGCTGTCATCTCCTGTGATCACAGTGCCTTCTTCTGGACACCTCCTGAAGGCCCTGCCTGAGGCTATTTTACAGTTTACTTGAAAAAAAAAAAAAAGCAGAAAGAGTACACTCTACAACAAAAATATAGTATAGTAAATACATAAACTAGTAACATTTATCACCATTGCCAAGTATTATGTACTGTGCATAACGGTATGTCCTAGACTTTTACGTAAGTGTCTGCACAATAGGTTTGATTACATCAGCGTCACCACAAACACATGAGTCGTGCGTTGTGCTATGACGTTAGAACCTCTATGATGGCCGTAGGCAGTAGGAATTTTTTTCAGCTCCATTTTAATCTTAGGGGATCATCGTCGTATATGTGGTCCATCATTAAACGAAATGTCGCTATGTGACACATGACTGTATAGCTTTCGAATTTCATACTAGTTTGGGAAATTGCTTTTTTGTTTGTTATGCTAATAGAAAAATAATAATTGTCTAAGTATAGAAAATACATTTATGGCCAGGCACGGTAGCTCACGCCTGTAATCCCAGCACTTTGGGAGGCCAAAGTGGGCGGATCACCTGAGGTCAGGAGTTCAAGACCAGCCTGGCCGACATGGTGAAACTTTGTCTCTACAAAAATACAAAAATTCGCTGGGCGTGGTGGCAGGTGCCTGTGATCCCAGCTACTCAGGAGGCTGAGGCCGGAGAATCGTTTGAACCAGGGAGGCGGAGGTTGCAGTGAGCTGAGATCATGCCATTGTACTCCAGCCTGAGCGACAGCGACTCCATCTCAAAAAAAAAAAACTTTTTTTTAAAAGAAAATACATTTATTTGAGAAACATTTGTGCTGGGAAAACAAGGAAGATGGGATCCTTGACCCCAAGTCAAGTGTAGAAGTGAAGGCAGCAACTGACAGTCTTCCTACCTAATTTATTCAAAGGTCCAGTTTCCTGCTTCCCATCTTAGAAAATCGTCACATCCCTTTGCTTCCACCAACATACCTGTGGAGATAGCAAACAGAAGCAACATTGCTAGACGGCAGAGTGAGAGAAGAGGAAAAATGAACTTGCCCCATCTTGCCAACTAGGGAAATTAAGACCTGGATAATTAAGGGTTAACTGTGGTTGAAGAGATTTTTAGACTCCTCATCCTCAAACCATGTTCTGTGCAGCAGAACCTTCCTCATGAAGACGCCCCTCCTCCACTGACTGCACTCTTCTCAAAGCACGTGGGCACACTCATATTCATCTGTGCACACTCAGACACACCCACACTCATTCATATACACAGTCTTTCACACACATGCATATGCTCACACTCATGCATATTCACACACCTACACTCATACACACACACATACATTCACACTCAGGCACTCACACACCTACACTCGTGTACACATATGCATATGCTCACACTCAGGCACATACACTCATACACACATATGCTCACACACACTCATACACACACGTGTATGCTCACACCCAGGCACTCACACACATTCATACACACGCACACACATATGCTCACAC